>NC_056471.1:35548497-35638403 GCF_008729295.1 Plectropomus leopardus
ACACACACACACACACACACACACACACACAAGTTGAAAGATTAAATCTGTATAAAACTGAATATCTGATGAAAAGACGTTTTTTTTTTAATTTTGGTTTTACAGCATCCCGATTTTTTTGGCGTTGGCGTTGTACAATTATCACAAATAATGTAAATGTATTACAGTATTTTCCACCGTCGATATAAAAAGTGTGTTAAAGAAAAGAAGGTGAGGTTTTATTAACGGTTAAAAACTCTTTTTGGCCTCTGAAGAAACGAGCTCTGTCGAGTTCCTCGTCAGCAGCAGACGTGAGTCCAGTTCATGTTTCAGTCAGGGGTTCCCAAACTGTGGTCCACGGACAGCCACGGGGTCTTTAACCCTTCCAAACCTGAGCCGCTTTCTGCTCGATTTCTACAAAAACATGGACAAAATGAGTAACTTGACAAGAAATGAATTCGCCAGAAATGAGAAACTAGTAAAAAAATCTATAAGAAAATTACCTGAAATGAGCAACAAAAAAAAGGAAAAGTAAATTAATAAAAGTAGGAAATAATCTGAAAAACGTGATCAAATAAAATGATACATTTAAGTAATAATATATATTAATCTGTAATTCAGTTGTAAATGTATTATTATAATAATTATAAATATGATTTTCTTCATGTTTTCCCTAGTTATCTGATGTGGTTCTAATTTTTAAGGTATTGGTCAGGATTTGGTCACAGGTCATTTTCTCGTCTTTCATGTTGGTTTTTTTGCAATTCGTAGGACACTTCATGCCGAGGTGCTGATTGCTTCCCCCCCTAAAGTTTTTGTCAGAAATCAAACCAGTTTGCTCAGGTTTCAAAGGGTTAAAGTAACGGTGGAGTAAATTTTAAATTCTGATAGAAATCTCAACACGTGTCTGAAGTGAGTCCGAAATTGTGTAAAAGACGTGTCGGCTGCACTGATGCCATTTTTAATCAGTTAAACTCAGCGTTCTCCCTCCAACAGTCTTTATAAAATCATGCAAGTGAAAATGAGAAGATAAAGAAATAAATCACAGATATACAGAATACAGAATAATGCTGTGGTAGTCTGATGTACAGTACTGATACTTTAAAAAATTACAGTTTGAAAGTGAAGGAAAAGTGCGGACGTTCGACCTCGGTGGAGCTCTCTGAGGGACGTCGGACGATGTATTTTTATGAGTTCGTGAGACGGTTTGGGAGCCTCTGTAGTCTCTCGGTTTGCTGCCTGGTTTGTCGTTATTGATTTAACACTGGCTGTGACCGCAGACTGTGTTTCAGTGTTTTTAACCCTCTCACTACTGCACGTCTTCAGCTGCCTTCATGTCACATCTTTCGGGTCGTAATTCTGAGCTGCAAAGTGGGATCGCTGTTTCTGTGGACTCTAGTTTTTTATCATTGCAGCGCTAAACCGCTACTGCATATTAAATCTGAACATATGAAACTGTTGTTACATATGAGGAAATAGACAGAAAAAGAAACATGCAGCTGTTGAGAACAAATAAGAGATTAGAGACTGAAGAGAAGTTTGGTTATCTCCTTCTCTGCATGTCAGTGTGTCAGCATTAACACGGACTGGCCCTTTAAATCACTGCAGCTGATGAGGATGATGAGGATGATGGTGTTTTTTTCTGCATGTTGGTCTCATGTTTGCTTTTTAAATTGATTTGCTTCCTCAGTGAAGACTAATCTGTTCTTGTAAATCTGAAATGTGACATTCTGACTTTTTATTTCTTTAAAAACGTGCTCTGAACTCATTTACCCACAATCCACACTGTTTTTAAGTTTCTAATATTTTTACCGGTATAAGTATCTAATTTGAGTTTGTTACAGATATATAAAATTTGGTGTCTGTGTGTGTGTGTTTGACAAAAACTACAACTAAAATAAAGACTATTGTTATTATTATTAATATTAAATTATTGGATATGTCTTTTAAAAATGTGTCTGATTGTAATTCAGTAACATAATAATGGAAAGAAAACTTTCCTGTTAGTTCCAGTAAATGAAGGTTACATTATTTTTTTAAAACAGATAATTAAAGCTTTTTTTATTTTAGTTGTTGAAAAAAACTTTAAGTAATGTGTAAATAAAATCATATTTTTAAAAAAAGTTTTTCAGACTGTTTTTTTAATATGTTTGATGATTTAATGTTCCTTGTAGTGAAGTTTACTGTTAAATCTCTTTTTATTATTTTATTTGTATTACTATATTTTGGGGGAATTTGGAACTTTGATGCAAAAACTTGAAAAACATCAATAGTTGGTTCCAGTTTTTATGCCATGGGGAAGAAATTCACATTTAGGGCATAATATTTCAAATTTTCTGTTTAAAAAATGTATATATAAAGGCGTTGCCATGAAAACATGGATTTTATTTTATTTGTTTGGGTTAATAGCAGAGAACAGCAGAATAAATGTTGTATACTTTAACAATAAGAGTCAATAAGAGCAGCTGATATCAGTGTATTGATACTGCAGAAAATGAGCACTGGAACTTTTTTTTTTGGATAGCATTAGTTTGTAGTTTGTCCGCTGTGAAATGTGTCGCCCAGTCAGATTGTAAACTTGGTCACAGTTCTTTAATAAGCAGCTTTTTAAGTCCAGAGTTATATTTTTGTTGCTGTTAAAGATAACCACTGACTGTCCCGTCCCGTCCCGTCCCCTCCCGTCTCTTCCTCTGCTCTGTCCGTCTTCAGGTTCCTGTCCGGTAAATGTACCGTGTACAAGCTGTTCGGCCTCTGCATGGTGCTGCTGCTCGTCTCTCTGCTCTGGCTGCAGCTCAGCTGTTCAGACGACATGCACGAAGACAAACGTCTCGCCCAGAAACCGCCGTGCCTCGGGACCGACACACAGGCGTCTGCAGCGGACGACCCCTCTTGGGGCCCTCACAAACTGGCCCTCATCGTCCCCTTCAGGGAACGCTTCGACGAGCTTCTGGTGTTCGTTCCCTTCATGCACTCGTTCCTCGACAAGAAGAAGATCCGACACAAGATCGTCGTCATCAACCAGGTGGATCACTACAGGTGAGGAAACCACCTGCATCCTTTTGTTTTTTCAGTTCAAATTATATAAAGGAAACATCCTCATCACTACTTACTTCTTTGTGTTTTTTAATTGTAAGAGCATCTTCTTTTGAACCCCCGGCGCTTTTCATTCTTTTCTCTTTTTTTTTTGGATAATTTTGGCTGTGTTCATGCATTTGGCATAAAGTTTTGCAAGACTGTATATTTTTGCTGCTTACCATTGACATATCCCGGGCTGTGATTATCAGAAAATAACAGTCGACTTTGTGTTGTTTTTTTTTTTTTCCATCCAAAAACATAGTGGCATCGTGACAAAAATTTGGCATTTAAAGGGTTACGATTGTAAATATTAATGAATATTTTATATTTGTGATTAGGACTGATGTTGGTTTAAAAAAATTAACTCAATGAAAGTAGAAAATCATATTAATATATATTTTTTTAAGCTTGATTTTGAAAAGTGCATTTTGTGCACAGAGTGATATGAGTGTGTGTAATATTAAAGCGGGACCTAAAGGGTTAAACACAGGGTTTTAACTGAAGAAATGATTGTGGTATCACTTTAACAAACGCTGCTCTTTTTGCCACGTTCGCAGGGTATTTTCTTTTTAGCAGCACAGACGACAGAAAAGCCGTTACAGCTGCAGAATTAAAAACCGATCAGGGATCAATCATCTGTCCAGTGCCACGATATTTGAATGTGAAACCTAAATTTGCACAACATAAACTCTGGTAGACTCGTCTTGTCCCGCTGTCTCAGATTTAACCGAGCGTCTCTGATCAACGTGGGTTACCTGGAGAGCGGGAACGACACGGACTACCTGGCGATGCACGATGTGGACCTGCTGCCTCTGAACGACGCTCTGGACTACGGTTTCCCTGAGGAGGGGCCGTTCCACGTGGCCTCGCCGGAGCTGCACCCGCTGTACCACTACAAGACCTACGTGGGAGGAATCCTGCTGCTCACCAAGAAACATTACCACATGGTACGAGTCTGTGCCGATACACAGCAGCGATGCTCAACCTAGAGCCGGGGGCCAAATTTAGGCAGTGCACAGACCAGTTTCTCATTCACAAAGAAAATAAATTGTTCACGCTGGGATTTTTAAAATTCTCTTTGTATTTTGGAAGTAAATAAGTTGCCAGAGAGAATAAGTGTCGGGGGAGGACTCCCGAACCCCCTGACAGAGGTGCAGCCTAAGTCCTGAATGTCCTCACATCTTAGAAACACCTCTACATTTTGCAAAAGTGGCTCCTGGGCAAAACAAATCGAGTATCCGTCGATGTTAGAGTGACGACAGCAGAGCTTTTGCATCATCTAAATCTACATTTGTTATCTTTCGTGTTTGTTTTAAATGTCTTTCACTATGAAACCTGCTGATCTGTGAGTCACTTCAAAGTCAGGAGTTTACTAAAGGAACGATAAAAAGGATAAACTGTGGCTGCAGTCAAACAGTGAAAGAAAAAGACGTTTGTTTGTCCGTCAAATACAAACTGAAGTCTGGATTTAGATTCTGCGGACGGTTTGAAATGTTTCAGCCGTGAACTCAGGACTCGGTGGAAAACCGTTTAACACTGAGTGGATTATCTCAGTCACAGAAAGTTACCTGGCACATTTAGGTGCACGTCAGTGTGAAAGAAAATCCCAGCATTGAGAGGACTTCGGGTTTTCTCTGTCCCACTATCACTCACTCTACTCGGCCACCAAACAACACGTCAAAAATATCACAAAAAAATGAGAAATCAGACGAGAAATCACAGAGAAGCTGAAGCGTTAGATGATCTGTGGTTTACCTCCTGCAGTGATGAAGGCCTGACTGTTTTCTCACTTGTGTAATGACTGAAATTATACACCAGATGAGGCGGTTTGACTCAGTGAGTGAAACTGGATTCAGCTCAGACTTCACTTTAAAACATGACCGTGTGCAGCACGAGTAATATTTTCGCTCTTTTCAGTTTTTGAGTATTTCATTTTTTATTCATTTATTTGTTAATTGATTAACTGTTTTTTCTTTGCAGTGTAACGGGATGTCAAACCGGTTCTGGGGTTGGGGCAGAGAGGACGACGAGTTCTACAGACGACTGAGAAAAGCCGAATTACAGGTACAAGTCTGCAAAGCAAGTCAAAGCAAAGTCAGCATTCAACTCTGTCAGAATGAGTTCAGTCTGGTTAGTTTTTGTCTTTAACCCTTCCAAACTTCAGCAAATTGGGTTTCTGTCAGAAAATGAATGAATAAAATGAAACAATGATGGCACAGATGGCAATGCTCAACTTGAGAAGAAATTATCCAAGAATTAGCAAGAAATAAGTGAAAAATACAATAAAATTGTCTGATTTAGCATAAAGAAATAAAAAAGGAAAAAACAGGTAATTGACTTCAAAAAAAAATTCTGCAAAATAAATGTCATTACACTATTGTCAGAGTATCAGTATAGTTTTCTTTACATTTTCCTTGGCTCAGTTTTTATTTAAATTCATTAAAGATTGTTTTCAGGGGGGCGCCCTCTAGCTCACCTGCTTGAATGTGCGTCCCATACGCGAGGCCCTTGAAGCGGCACGGGTTCGATGCCAGCCTGTGGCCTTTGCTGCCGGTCATTCTCTCAGTTTTACAAACTGTCTCGCTCCAACAAAACAAGGTTTTCCAACAAAACACCTGTCATTGTGCGCGACCAATACGCACGGAGGTGGCTTTTAATAGCACCCATACCACTGATTCATCATATGTAACTGTGAGCCAGGCATCACCAACTGGGGGACCGCGGTTTGGATCCGGCACTAAACTTTGTCATATCCGGACCCGTCGCCAAAATATAATAAAACGTAAGAATGAGAACAACATTTTTTAAGGAGTAGTGCTGGGCAAGTAATCAAAAAATAATGGAAACCGATATTCAGAACCAACCAACATAATCTTGCCCATGTTGGGTATTTCGGTTATTTAAAAATGCTGTTAACCCTTTCCCCACCGGGGCTGCCAACTTCCACACATCTGCCGTGTGTCTCACGCTTTTGCACTCTGTCTCACTGAGGAAAATCTCACGCCAAAACACAGCGAGGGCAGAAGTGTTGAACAATCATGTAAAACAGTGAAGGACTTTGACTGTCGACCAGCTGAGTGTTTGACAGCCACAGCATTTCATCATGGCGGATCAAACAGCTGATGGTCCGACAGCAGCGCAGTGAGACAGACAAACAGAGCTCAGCTTCTCCTCACAGCACCAAAGAGTTCAGATTTTTAGCTTCAAAAACACATAAACTGAGTTAAATGGGCAGGTGCAATACAGTTTTCTATCTGTAACTCTGTCTTGTTTTGGGTCGTTGTGGACCACTATCTGTCTGTTGTGTGTTTCTTTTTTTTTTTTCCTTTTCCGTGATGAAAGAATGTATTGACTGTGAGCAGCACTGCACTTATGTCCATGACAAATTTCCCCCCGGGACAATAACGTTTATCTTATCTTGATTTGTCCTGATGCTCCTCAGTCGGTCAGCTCAGTGTGTGACGGGTGGAGGTGTTAAATATTTTCTGTTAATCCTGTGTGTGTGTGTGTGTGTGTGTGTGTGTGTGTGTGTGTGTGTGTGTTTTCTGCAGCTGTTCAGACCGAGTGGAATCACTACAGGATACAAAACCTTCCTCCACATCCACGACTCGGCCTGGAGGAAGAGAGACCAGAAGAGAGTCGCCGCTCAGAAACAGGTACCTGAGTTCACCTGTTCACCTGTGACAGTGAACTCATCACACACACACAGAGTTAACTGCTGCAGAAGCTGCATCCGCACATTTTTACTCAGAGTTTTCAGTATTTTATATAAAATCACAATAATATAAAAGAAGCATCAGGTTTATAGAAAAATGTGGAACACAACAGAATTAAAATGAAAGATTATAATCTTCTCATTCTTTCCTGAGAAAAAGCCTTAACTAAGGTTTTATAAACCCTCAAAGCTGAAGAATTTTCTCACCCAAAACACTCTCAGGTGAGAGTCGAGTCATGTCACGATAGCAGACATGCAGCAGTGGACGCCAGCGCCTCGTTGCGCCGCTGTGTTTTTAAATCCGCGCCGCAGCCTTAGTGAAGAACGGGCAGAAAACACTTACAAAATGAATGTAAGTTACTTTGCCATGTCTTTGGATAAATTAACTGTCATAGAAAGTCATCTTTGTTTCACTGTGAGTTAAACCTGAAACTCTTGAAAGGCCCGTTCAAAAGTCAGATGTTTAAACCAATTTCTAATTGATTCGGCGGTTCTTAGCTCTAAAATAAATAAATAAATAAATAATGAAGTATCCCAGCGAAAGTCAATAGAAAAGCTCGGTAATGAGTCTTAAAATCCAGAAATCTGTCAGCATCTCAGCACCTCCAGTCAATGTTTTTGTTCGTAGCCTGAAATCAGGTCTGTGGTTAACACAAGCTGAGGAGAATTTCATATTTTGTTCTACGACATAAAATACGCCAGAAAATACCAGACTACAAGTTGTCGTGGGGCTGGCGCTGTACGTGTTGCTGTTGTTCGTGCTGCGTCCTTCTTTATTTAATTGCAGAATGCAGCACCTGCATGCGTGTGCATATTCACGGTACCTGCGTCACTGGAGATAAACGTCATGTTTCATAATTTTGGCATCGACTCTGTACCAAAGTATCAGTTCTTGTGACGTGCCGACTGTTGAGACTGTCAAAAAGACCTCCAAATGCTTCAGTACGGTCTCTTGTGTGGGTGGAGAAATGTTTCCATACGCGTATCCAGGAAATGAATCAATGTCCGAACCATGCAGTATCTTTGGCTGATGTTTGCGTTTATAGCAGAATGATGATAGTTGATGGTTTTGTGATGCGATGCTGTGATTACGGTAACAACCATATGTGTCCGCGCCGAAGCTCCATCGTGTTCTTTCCCTCCAGCGTGACTTTAAAATACCTGCGTCATCACCCACTATGACCTTGTCTCACACTTAATGTGACATCATGAAGTACAGGACGTGTCAGAGACCGTCGCTCGCACCGCCGTCTACTGCTTACATCACGTAGTCTTTACATACCAAACTAAACCATAAAACAACACGAAATCCAAATGCTGAAGATCTCCTGCACCTCCTCCAACCTTAATTCAAAGTATCGATACAAAGCGGATCAGATAATAATAATCAGATCATAATCAGATAATAATCAGATCAATAATGAAAACAGAAAACGACACGTTAGATCTGTAGCTGACAGATCCACGCGGCTGCTTCGCTCTTTGCATGAAATTTAACAATGACATAAAGCCCCTCCCCCTCATTAAAAACCTTACTAAACACAACCCGACCTCCACTGTCACCCTCCCTCCCTGGTCTCCTCCCTCCTCGCCTCCTCGTCTCCTCCCTCCTCCCTGTAGGAGCAGTTTAAGGTGGACCCAGAGGGGGGGCTCACTAACCTCCGTTACCAGGTGGAGTCCCGACAGGAGCTGACCATCAGCGGCGCTCCCTGCACCGTCATTAACGCCAAACTGGAGTGCGACCAGAGCCAGACGCCCTGGTGTCTGCTGGCGTAGAGGATGAGGACGAGTCCGAGTCCGAGTCCGAGTCACTGAGTCCCGACCGTTTCACCTGGAGGCTTTAATGTTTTTTTTATCTAGCGGTGCTACACGGATCCTCCACTCAAAGCGCTGGTCGTGGTTTTAGTTTTTGACTTTTAATGGATGCACTGACGGATCTGCAGCCAAACGAGGCGGCGCCGAGAGGAAACACGGTACAAACTGACACCATTAATTTAACCTGGAGCTCAAAATCCCCGAGGATCCAACAGGTCGTTATTAGCAGGTTCATCTCAGCAGTAAAACCAGGGACACGACGGGAAACAGGACGCTGGTGACTGTTTGACCTTTGACCTCAGCGGACGGAGACTGTTACACCAAACTGAACTGAAGCGAACGAGCTCGGCCAACTGTGAGCCGCTCTCATGCATTATTTCGCGGGTTTTGGTACCTGCTGGCATGGTGTGAATGCAAACTTTAAAGTCTTTTTTTTTTTTGGGGACTGTGCAAACGGAGCAAAGACGGTTCACCAGATTTCATCTGCCAAACAAGCGTCACACTGTAACCTCAGAGGCTTTATTTTAGCTTTTTTATCCATAACGGAGAAATTTATTCTTCACAAACAAACAGTATTTTGCAAAACTCGACTACTAACGTCACAAGTGTCTGGTGTTGTTTTTATTTCCAGCTGTTGAGGGCCGAGTTCTGACCCTCTGACTGAAAAGTGTCTGAAATCATGTTTCTGATTCTCTTTCTCTCATGATTATGAGGAAACCCTGATGAGATCTGGATTCCTCAGAGGAAAATCCCCCAGATGTATTTTCTGTGCTGAATGTGTTTGTGTTTTTCTACAAAGTTAACTGAGCCAAACCGTGCTGAGCTGAACTGAGACTGTAGCAGATCAACACGCCGACGTTTCGTCATCAGATTACAGAAATGATTGATTTAATCCAGAATAACCGGGACGGATTAGTTTTAATTTGAGAATGAACCAAAGCATCCTGCAGATTATTCAGCCGTATGCAGAACGACAGACGGATTATTTCCATCACCACTTAATTCTTCAGATTAATCTCCATTCATTGTTTGATCTAAACAAATAGTGTTCAACAGTTTGCAGCTGTATAACGTGAAACTGTAACTGCAGTGCAAAAGTTTTAACTCTTTGTGGACTAATTCTCTTATTTATGGTGTTCTCTGCTGCGTTCAGAGGCCTTTCACAAGCTGTTCAGCACTTTGAAACCAAAGCAAATTGACTTAATTTCTTTTTAAAATGGGGATAAAAAGGCAATGACCAACATGGCAAAAAAGTGACAAGAAAATTAACTAAAAATGAGTTTTAGAGAGAAGCATTGCTAGAGAGGTATCGATAAATTAGGAAAAATGGCCCAAAAACCATATATATATATATAATTACAAAAATTTTTGTATTTCTAATTATGCTACAGAAAAATCAAATAAATACTTTTTCTGCACTTTTTTAGGTCATTTATTTTATTTTGGTTTTTTTTGTTCTTTACATTTATTTTTTTAAGAAATGTTTTGCTTAATTTCAAGTAATTTTCACATAACTTTTTTTTCTAATTTTTGGGCCACGTCTTTTTATGTTGCTGTTGTATAAAAATTAATTTTACGTTTAAGTTTAATTTTCTTGGAACTTTTTTTGTATGTTTTTTTTCAAAATCATTTTTTTAAAGTTAATTTTATGTAATTTTAACTTGCTCTTTGCCTTGAAAGAAATCAAATGAATATGCTCAGATTTCAAAGGGTTAAAGCCTTCTCAAGAGCTTCTTTCTGCACGGTGAGACTTTGCAGTTTCTACGTGAAATCATCACGATGAGCTCTGTGGGTTATCTTGAGTGAGCGGGTCACGATTTCTGCTGATGAGTTTTTCACGTGTATTTTTTGGGGTGATCCATCTAGTTTCATTATATTGGAGAGAAGGCAAACACCTGCCGAAATCTCTACGCAGACTCTGCAGCTCACGCAGACTCCGCAGCTCACGCAGACTTTGCAGCTCACGCAGACTCCGCAGCTCACGCAGACTTTGCAGCTCACGCAGACTTTGCAGCTCACGCAGACTCCGCAGCTCACGCAGACTTGCAGCTCACGCAGACTTTGCAGCTCACGCAGACTCCGCAGCTCACGCAGACTTTGCAGCTCACGCAGACTTTGCAGCTCACGCAGACTCCGCAGCTCACGCAGACTTTGCAGCTCACGCAGACTTTGCAGCTCACGCAGACTCCGCAGCTCACGCAGACTTTGCAGCTCACGCAGACTTTGCAGCTCACGCAGACTTTGCAGCTCACGCAGACTTTGCAGCTCACGCAGACTCCGCAGCTCACGCGGACTCCGCAGCTCATGCGGGCTCTGCAGCTGCCCGTGGAGGGAGGAGGTAAATATGTAGTTTACATTTTGGGGTGAACTGTCCGTTTAAGGCAAATCACTGAAGCTGAAAATGGAGAAATTTTGGGTTATTTTTTTATTAATTGACTGATCATTTTCTTTTCTCTTGTGCTGCACTCAGACGCCTCAAAAAGTGCAATAAACAATCAAAAACAGCCAAAAATGTCAGACATAGAAAACATGAATAATTTAATCAACCAATGAATTTAATCTGATCCCCAGCTGGGTTCTTTGGTTCCTTCTCAGCCGAGAAGTTTTTCCTAAGTTTTTCCTATTTCTAAATATTTTCCTCTGCAAGTTAATGTATCAATCCTGAAATACAGAAGAGAGATTAAAAAAAGACACTTTTACCTGCTGATCATTTCCTACTGTGAGAGAGATGATGTAAGAAACAAGCATGATGAAGATGATGATGATGGTGATGATGATGATGATGATGATGATGATGATGATGATGATGATGATGATGATGATGATGATGATGGTGATAATGATGATGAAGGTGATGGTGATGAAGATGGTGATAATGATGGTGTGATGGCGATGATGATGGTGATGATGATGATGATGGTGATGATGATGATGTGATGGAATGATGATGATGATGATGGTGATGATGATGATGATGTGATGATGATGATGGTGATGATAATGTGATGATGATGATGATGAAGGTGATGGTAATGAAGATGATGATGATGATGATGATGATGATGATGATGATGATGATGATGATGATGATGAAGGTGATGGTAATGATGATGATGATGGTGATGATGATGATGATGATGATGATGATGATGATGATGGTGATGATAAGGATGATGATGATGATGATGATGGTGATGATGATGATGATGGTGATGATGATGATGATGGTGATGATGATGATGATGGTGATGATAATGATGATGGTGATGATGATGATGATGATGATGATGATGATGATGGTGATGATGATGGTGATGATGATGATGATGATGATGATGATGATGATGATGATGATGATGATGATGGTGATGATGATGATGATGATGATGATGATGATGATGATGATGATGATGATGATGATGATGATGGATGATGATGATGATGATGGTGATGATGATGATGATGATGATGATGATGATGATGATGATGATGATGATGATGATGATGATGATGATGATGATGATGATGATGATGATGATGATGATGATGATGATGATGATGATGATGATGATGATGATGATGATGATGATGATGATGATGATGATGATGATGATGATGATGATGATGATGATGATGATGATGATGATGATGATGATGGTGGTGATGGTGATGATGATGATGATGATGATGATGATGATGATGATGATGATGATGATGATGATGATGATGATGATGATGATGATGATGATGATGATGATGATGATGATGGTGATGGTGATGATGATGATGATGATGATGATGATGATGATGATGATGATGATGATGATGATGATGATGATGATGATGATGATGATGATGATGATGATGTGGTGATGGTGATGATGATGATGATGATGGTGACAGCTGTACCTGACTGAATGGCGTCAAACGCAGAGAGAAACCAGGTGGGATTTTATTTGTTTTTGGATAAATCTGTCAATGGAATTTTTATTTTTTAAAATGTTTTTCAACACATTTTTTTTTTCTTTTATTTTTTTTTGTTTTTTATGAATGAACTGATCTCAAAGCGGAGTCATCACGAGACGGCTGCTGGAGGTTAAAAGATGACAGTTAAACTTAGAACTCTTTTTTCAGTCAGTTTACTGACAGCAGACTTTAGTTGTGGTCAGGACAGGAATCCCTCTGAAGGATCAGCTCCATGTGTCCCACTTCTCCAAATTCTGAAAAAAATGCAATAAAATAAAACATCCTGAATCCAGGAGGCCACCTGGAGCGTGAATGATGAGGATCATACTTTATGCGCTGCTGTCTGGAAGGCTTCAGAGTTTTGTTGTCTGGATGGAAATGCCTCTGAAAACATCAGAGGTCCTGGTCTGACGTTCAGACGGCTGCCGGCGCTCTCTGGTTCTCTGCTGTTGTCTCGTGGCGTTCGGCCTCCAGACGGCGCTCTGAGGTTTACAGGCTCATGATGTCACACTGACTTTATTTTCCAGAGACAACGGTACCATGTATTTGTATAATATTCAGTATTTATATAAATACGAGTCTAAAAAACAGATCTGGGGGATGTTTTTTTTTCCTTCCACACATCAGGACGTGTGTGTGTGTGTGTGTGTGTGTGTGTGTGTGTGTGTGTGTGTGTGTGTGTGTGTGTGTGTGTGTGTGTGTGTGTGTGTGTGTGTGTGTGTGTGTGTGTGTGTGTGTGTGTGTGTGAGAGAACGTGCACAGAAGTTGTCTCCCACATTGTGTTTGACGGACAGTTCATGAGACCGTTAGACTGACGTCTGATTAATACGTCTCTTTGTGGACATTTTTCCACTTTAAGTCATCTTGTGTCTCTTTGGAGTCATCTTGTGTCTCTTTGGAGTCATCTTGTGTCTCTTTGGAGTCATCTTGTGTCTCTTTGTGGTTGCTTTTCCCATTCTTGTAGTTATTTTGAGTCTCTGTAGATGTTTTGTGTCTTTTGTGGTAGTTTAGTCTGTTTGTGGTCATTTTTTGTGTCCTTTGGTCATTTTGCGTCTCTTTGTTGTCGGGCTGGGCGATATACGCGATGCATACGGTCACCGTGATATGAGACAACACTGCAGTAAAGTGATGTATTTTCTAAACTCATCAGATTGTTCCTGTTGTTTTAATACTCGCGTTCATTAAGTCATTAAATCCACGTTACTGATGATAATCAAAAAATCTCATTGAGGTAATATTTTGTCCAAATACAAAACTCTCTGTTACCAGTCAGTAAAAATGAATCCGATAAAAAACAAGAAATACATAAATACAAGGTGTTAAAGAATAAAATAACTTAACTTAAAATAACTAACAATATTTGTATAAACACTCATCCAGAAAGAACTACGCGTCATGAATTAAATGTAATGATAATTTCCGTTCATATCTGCACACGGCGATGATGTCTGACGTGTTTCGCAGTAAATGAATGAATCTGAGTTAAATATGAAGACGCGGCCAAAGGCTGAAGATACAGAAGACTGTAAAAAACGGATTTATTTACGTCCTTACTGTTTCATGCTGCTGAAAAGTGCTGTCTGAGCGCGCTCCAAACTGAAGCCATTCGGCGGGAAACAAGCCTTTTCGCGTCAGTCTCTGACGGCGAAATCAGCGCTCGAGGGGCGCTGTTTGCCGGGCTGGGGGTGAGAGCGGGCTGAGCTCTGAAGGGTTCGTCCTCTGCAGAGCTGAGTGGAAACAGACGTGCGGTCGTGCAGATGTCGTCAGCCGGACGGATTCCGTCTTTTCTCGCCCTTAAATGATCAGTTCGTGTTTCCTGTTTGCTGTCGCCTCCCTGAGCGAACCTGGACACTCGATCAGGACCAGAGACAAAAGCCAGCTGTCAGGGCGGATTTCTGGGGACGATCCAAAGACGGAGACAAAGAGACGATGGGGTGAATGTGCCCCCCCCCCCCCCCCCCCCCCCTCCCCAAAGCTGATCCCCCAGGGTGCAATTTTCACCTTGAGCTGGAGGTGAAAAAACAGAAACACCTCTCCGCTGCCACAAATAGACCGCAGCTGCAGCACAGCAGCTCCGTGCTAATTTTTTAATTCCCGCTCTGCGATTATAAGGCGGTAATATCAGATAATGTAAATTGTATAGTAATAACGGCGGGAGGCGTGTTTACCGACGGCGAGGGCCCGGCAGCAGATGTGCCGCCAACACTTAATTTTCTGCCTTTCTTAATGAATGTGGGGGGATTATGCTTCAATTATGGAGCTATTAGCAAAAAATAAAAGACAAAGCAGAGAGATGAGAGCGTGTGATGGTGTTAACGGCACAGAAAATAAAACACGGAGCCAAACTCTCATCTGCTGCGTTAAATACAGACTTTATCCACATCAGGAGCCCACAGCGCGCTCACTTTACTCCGTTTTCTGTCCTTTGTTTTGTAATTTACTTTTGTATTGCTTTAGTTGTCTCTTGCGTGTTAAAATAATAATTATTTTTAGGGGCCCCCGGGGGCCCAAACCAACTGCTTATGCCGTCGAATCTTTCTGGATGCAGCAGAAGACAGTTTGTGAAAGTTCAGGATTTTACTGAAAACAGGAATATTTAAAAGATGTCGTTTATCAAACTTACTTTTACATTTAAAAAAAGAAGAAAAAATGAACTTATTATCGTATAATTATTTCAGGAATGTAACATTTAAACGAACATTTAAAAAATACCTGAAGTACTCCCTGCAGTACTCCAGAGTGACTCTAGAGGTTCTCGTATCTCCGTCTGAAGATCACAGCTGTGAGAGCTGCAGCCGTGTTTTAATCTGCAGACCGGATTAACTGTTCGACTGCTTCAGCCTTTTTCACTTTATTCAGTCGCTTTAACAATAATAATTAACTTTATTTATGCAGGACTTTTGAAAATAAAGTTACAAAGTGCTTTGCATGGTTAATACATCAGCAATAAAGTAAAATCAACTCCAACAACAGAAATGCAAAGAGAAGTAAAATCCTCCACAGAGCTTCAGAGAAGAGAGCGAGGGGTTAAAGAGATGAAACACTTTAGTTTGGAAAAGATCAGGTTTTTTTCTTTAAATACCCGCCGTCAATCTCTGCTCAAAACACAGCTTTTAGTATGTATGTATTTTTATATATATATATAAAATATAGTATATATATATTACAGGACAGCTACAAACAGATCAGTATTTATTTTAACTGTATTTGTGTTAAAGTGGATCTTAGTTCTTTCAACTTACTGAGATTAAGTTCATTTATTTTACAGATATCAGACAAATCTAATGCAGTACAGTAAGTAGCAGAAAATGGAAATACTCATGTAAAGTACCTCAAAATTACATTAGTACAGTTTTTGATGATGCAGAACTGTCTGTTTACAAAAAGTACAGTCTGTGGCCAAAAGTATGTGGACACCTCAGTCAACGTATGTGAGGAAATACAGTTACAGTAACAACATCAAATGTAATCAATTACTTCTACATTTTTATTATCTGTGTGTGTGTGTGTGTGTGTGTGTGTGTGTGTGTGTGTGTGTCGGCATCAGTCCACCTACAGATGGTCGGACTCTCACTCGTCTGTCACACTCTGATTGGCTGCTTCGCTGCTGCTGCTGGAAGCTTCTGAAGCAAACACGACAGACATTTCACAGGACGACACACACACACACACACACACACACACACACACACACATATATATATATATATAGGAAGAACTGTATAGCAGAAGTATATAAGATTCAAACACCGGAGGAGATTTGATGAGGTCGATATAAACACACGAGCTAACAGAAGAATATTAGAACATTATAGAAATAAAATCAGGTGAAGTTTAATAAAGTCACTGAAAAGTCACTTTCTCATATTACAGACACAAACAGACCAACTCTGCTGGTGACTTTATCAACCTGCTCAGACTCACAGAACTTCAGAATATTAATAATAATAACTGATGGGACTGATATAGCACTTTTTTAAGTCCTCAAAGATGCTTTACGTGAAATGCACAAAGAAAACATAAGAATACTGAAATATGCTTTCATGAAACAGAAGAACAAATATAAAGAACAGAACACAAATTTAAATGATAGAGGATGTGACAGTTCAGGTTAGTGGAGGTTTTTATATTTTCTATTTCAGTAAAACTCCTGCAGCTTTGTGTTTGAGTTTAGACATAGTTTTAATTAATTTAATTAATTTCATATTTATTCTCAGTAGTGTCTCACCATTATCATCCTCATGTTAGCATTTTTGTTAATTTTGTAAGAAAAAATAAGTTTAAAGTATGGCTCATTTTTTATGTTTCCTTGTCATTTACCTGCATCTTCATCATTTTCAGCGTTTGTAAAAAAAAATAATCATTTTTTAAATTATTTTTCTCCCTCAGACTGAACTGATCAGATAAAAACAAATCCATTCCTCATTTAGCATTTATGTTGTAAGTAACAAAACACAATTTACACTAAAAATGACTCTACGACAAATAAATCTGCTGCATTCAAATCTCTATTTAATCTATAAACCTGGTCTCAACAGGTGGTGGTCCGGGACCCTAGGGGGTCCTCAGAGTTTCTGCAGGGGGGCGTCAAATTACCTCTCCATGATTTCATCACAGTTTTAATTAAATTTGTAGTTTTTCAAATATTAAAATGTGTGTGAAAGTGAATAAAAAAAATAAGGCCATTTAATGTAAATTACACAGCGTTAACATTTTTGACACTTTTAGCTGAAGTAAAGGACCTGGATTTTTTTGGTGTCTCACGGTGTGATTCAGAGTTTGTCCACTGGAGGACACTGTCCAACACAAACAGGACGTCCATCAGCTCACAGGAAACACGCTCACATGCTCGAGTCCCAATGAGCAGAAAAACAAGGAAACAGTGACGGCAGAAACGACAAACTCTGGATCCGTCAGATCACAAAAGCAAAATCAAAAACGTGAAATATCAACTCTGAGCTTTCAGGAGGGACGCAGGGACAGACATTTGTCTCTTTGATAAAAAGAAAGAAGCACAGGGACAGTTATTTTGACAAAATTAAGAATTTTTGAAACAAAATTAAGACATTTAAACATAAATTCACTTCAATTAAAACATTAATGTCACACAGGACTTTTATTTTGACAAAGTCAAAGATATTTAAATTTAAAATTGTGTCAGAAAAGGCTCACGTTACCCAAAATATTCTGTCAGGAGACCTCCAAACTTCTCATGTGTGTCCCCCAGTGTTGAAACCAAACTTATATACAAGCTTCACACACACAACATTTCAAAACTTTTCCAGAATGACTCACAACGAAAAAATCAAATCTCGTCCCAGTCACCAACAAAACTCGATTTAACCACGAGTTCAGATGAAGAAATGATTTTGATGTTCAGCAAAACGTCACACATGGGCATATTTTGGAGTTTGTATGTAAACTAGTTTATTGAGTTTGTAAGAGGCAGAAAATATCTATAAAATAAAAGAAATGATTAAATATCTTAATCTCAATAACTTGAGAGAAATAACTGAGATCCACTTTAACACAAATAAAAACTGAAATAAGCCCAAATATTGATCAGTTTGTATTTCCTGTAATTTGCAGTCAGACTTTATTCACTGAAAGTTTCCAAAATTCAACAGGTTCATTTTTTTCTCATTTTGATTTAATTTTTGAGTTTTGAGGATTCGGTTAACAACAATAAATGTTTGTTCAAGATTTATCCCAACTTTATTTACACCACATTGTGCAAACAAATATTTTCATCCCGATATCTTCTGCTGGATGAAATTATTGTCTCCGCAGCTGTCGAGGATTAAATAAAATGATAAATCCTATTTTTTAAATATATTTATAGTTTTTTTTAATGGGACAATGCAAATGAATTTATATCAGCTCGGTGACAAACAAGCATCGAGCGCTGTTGGAACTGATGTTTCACATCGAAGTTAATTCTCGTTGGACTTTTCGTAAAGAAAAAGAGAAACACACAGAAGAAGCCATCAAGGTTCGTTGCAATAATGTGCAAACAGTAACAATTATGGTAAAAAGAAGATTAAAAAGGTAAATATTCACTTCAAAAAAGACAAATATCAAGGTCACATACAAAAACAGTTCAGTAAAACAGTAAAAAGAAGAAAAAGTAATAATTACAGTTACAAGATTACATAGAAACACAAAACAAAATTTAAAAAAGACAAAATATCAGCGTAACACGCACCCACGACACTCAACTTTAAGACATCAAATAGTTCAAAACGCTCACATCTCTGATTTTTCCTCTTTAACACTTTTGTTAAAAATCGTAATATCTCGTGTAAATTTATTTCGGGTGGTCGTGTGTTCCATGTTTTCTTTATGGAAAGAGGTGACTTTCCCGAGGAGGTCATGTGACGTGTAGTCTTACAGTTGTTCCTTCCTGTGTTTCACCTGCTGATAAATCAGTATTAAATATCAGCTGCTGAGCTCTGAACACACTTTTAAAGTCAAGTCTGAGGGACGAAAATTTTAGAAAATGTTCCACACTGAGCGAATTGTACTGCATCGGTGTGACAGCGTGAGTGTGACAGCGTGAGTGTGACAGCGTGAGTGTGACAGCGTGAGTGTGACAGTGCGTCGGTGTGACAGCGTGAGTGTGACAGCGTGAGTGTGACAGCGTGCAGTGCGTCGTGTGACAGCGTGAGTGTGACAGCGTGAGTGTGACAGCGTGAGTGTGACAGTGCGTGGTGTGTGACAGTGCGTCGGTGTGTGACAGTGCGTGAGTGTGACAGTGCGTCGGTGTGACAGCGTGTGACAGCGTGAGTGTGACAGTGCGTCGGTGTGACAGCGTGGTGTGACAGCGTGAGTGTGACAGTGCGTCGGTGTGACAGTGCGTCGGTGTGACAGCGTGAGTGTGACAGTGCGTGTGTGACAGCGTGAGTGTGACAGTGCGTCGGTGTGACAGCGTGAGTGTGACAGCGTGAGTGTGACAGCGTGAGTGTGACAGTGCGTCGGTGTGACAGCGTGAGTGTGACAGCGTGAGTGTGACAGCGTGAGTGTGACAGCGTGAGTGTGACCAGCGTCGAGTGTGACAGCGTGAGTGTGACAGTGCGTCGGTGTGACAGCGTGAGTGTGACAGTGCGTCGGTGTGACAGCGTGAGTGTGACAGCGTGAGTGTGACAGCGTGAGTGTGACAGTGCGTCGGTGTGACAGCGTGAGTGTGACAGCGTGAGTGTGACAGCGTGAGTGTGACAGCATGAGTGTGACAGTGCGTCGGTGTGACAGCGTGAGTGTGACAGCGTGAGTGTGACAGCGTGAGTGTGACAGCGTGAGTGTGACAGTGCATCGGTGTGACAGCGTGAGTGTGACAGCGTGAGTGTGACAGCATGAGTGTGACAGTGCATCGGTGTGACAGCGTGAGTGTGACAGCGGTCGAGTCTTTACAAAAACAAACGACAGCCGCGCATGCTCGTTCCCGTCGTTGCGCGGCCGACACCAAACGTGATCGGCTGTAAGGACGTGACGTGTAAACAGGAAATGAGTTCAAATGAGACGAGTAAACTAAACTAAGAGCTTATCGTCACGTCAGCGTATCGAGGTGAAATTATGGTACATTATGGCATTATGCCCCCCCCATTCTCATTTAACCCTTTGAAACCAGGGCAAATTGGCTAGATTTCTTTTAAAAAACGTGGGAAACAGGCGATGAGCGACATTAGAAGAAATGGCCCCGAAATGAGCAAGGAATTTGTTAAAAATAAATTTTTTATAAAAGCTTAAAGAGAAAAATGAAAAGTCAAATAAAGAAAATAAATACCTAAAAAAAAAGCTTAGAAATGAAAGAATTCTATAAAAATAATTTTAAATGTAGAATTGTGATAATTTAAACATAGTTCTCTGGAGAAAAAAATTCTAGCTTTTTTGAAAATAATTTTCTAAATCTACTAATTTGTGAGACATTTTTTAACAAATTGCTCATTGACCTTTTTGTTGTGTTTGTTTTGGAAAGAAATCAAACCACTTTTCTCGGAGTTTAAAGGGTTAAATACTGTGAGCAGCTTTTGAAGGCAGCACAAGAAAAGTGCTGTCGATCCAGGTGTTAAAGGTGTCTCCGTCTTTCTCTCCCCCGAGTCAGTCTCTCCCCCCTCCGTCCTCCTGTAACGCTCGTCTCTCCTTGCCCCCCCCCCTTAAATCCCGTGTATTTGTGTCTGCCCCCCCCATAATGCCTGTGTCTCCCCCCTCCACGCCCAAATTAAGACTGTGTCTGTGTTGTCTGTGTCCCGCCGGCGTCCCGATGCAGAGACATTTTCTGAGACATTTTGGGAGACATTTTCTGCATAGCTGCTGCAGGTGAAAACACGTCGCTGCTGCGAAATGCACTTTGGTTGATGGTGCATCTCCTGCAGCAATTTGTCCTCCATAACAGACCATAAATTACCGTTTAGGAGATGACTGCGGCCCCGCGGCGATCGCTCACACTGACTGACAGTTTGCCTCGCAAACTGAGGCGGGAGACCCCCCCGGGGTCCTGCAGGAGACTCAGGGAGTCCCCGCTTCAGTCTCAGCTCTGATTTATGACGGATGGAGGAGAGTCGTCGAATCTGTCAAACGGCCGTCTGAGAGGGTGTGACCAATAACGCGTTTTCAATAAAATTCATTCAGCATAAAAAGGATCCTGAACAGAGCCGAGACACAAACGACATTTAACTGTTTCAATAAAAAACGTGTCCGGTAGGAGCACAAAGACGTGCAGCCACAAAGGTTTATTTTATTATTATTATTATTATTATTCATTCATTAGTGAATATAGAGAACAGAATTTTCTTTTAAATTAAGTCAAAATATTATAATTACAAGTTAAATATTGTATTTAGAAAGTAGCCTTGTAATATTTGGGGAATATAGTAACTAAAAGTTTGATATTTTGGGATTAAATTGTAATTTTTGTAAGAAAAAGTAATTTTATTAATTAATTCATTAATATGTGAATATTTTTCCATCTTAAACTTAAATACTAGTTTGATGCATTGCATGTTAGCATGAGGCACAGTTTTTTTTTGCACAATTTACACACAGCACATTATCCATATTATAATTTAAATGTTCATATATTAGTGCTAATTTTAATTTAATAATAATATTTTTAAAATTGACATACTCATGTTAAGTGTTTACTATTACTGTATTTCTATTCATATTTTATATTTTTATATTCTTGTGCGGGTACTTATTTCTACTTGCTATAATCGTCTCTGCTGGCATCAGAGTGACTAGAACAACACAACTTTCCCCACAGTTTTTGTGCGGAAAAGTTCTCTTAATGAGAAAAATGAAAATTTTAGGAACAAAAGTGGAATTTTACAAAAGGAAAAAAAGTTATTTTACAGCAAAAATGTGCTATAGTTCAAGACTAAACCTGTAAATATTCATTAGTATGTTGGAGAAAAGTTTAAAAAAAAAAAAAAAAGCATGTCATTTCTCCACAACTCATTTTATTTGAGAAAATAACTTTACAAAAAGTCATAATTGATGCATGCAGTTTCAAAATAAACTTGTGTTGGTTGGTAAAATATTTAGGTTTATTTTCTTGTGCAACACGTTTCGGTATCAACTCCTGGGTGAAAGTCCGTCTTTGTTGACAGTTCCGAGTGTTTGTATGGAGAATGAAAGTGAGCGGCCCTCCGACAGTAAAACCGGGTCCAGAGTCTCTCGGGTACAAAGAAACGCTCTTTAAACCTGCAGCTCTCAAAGTGGAGCCGCACGTTTCAGGTGGAATAATATTTACTGCTTTTGTCATCCAACGCCTCCGAAAAAATACCAGTTCGTCTTCAGTCTTAAACCAGCAGTCGTGCCCCAGGGGCTGATGATGGGTGCTAATTACAGCATCAGGAGGTCTATGAGGGACTGGCTCCTGGAGGGTTTCAGGTTTCGGAGTCTCCTGGTGGACACCAGCGTTTGAAAAGAGGAGTGTCGAGATAACGGAAGTGCGGACGCTCACATTAATGACCGATGTTACTGTGAATCTCACTCTCTTTACAACAGAACAAGTACTGCAGTTAAGTACAGATTTGTTGGTACCTTCCTTTGAGTATTTCCATTTCCTGCAGATTTTAGTACAGTGATACTCAACCTACGGCCCACTGACCACCTCTGGCCCCTGACAGGTTGCCTGGTGGCCCCCAACCTTTTCTAATGTACAATAAAAATAAAGTGATTGACTCTGTCAATTGTTTTTGTGCTTTTAGGCTCCATAAGGTGTCAGAGTGAATAAAACAGCATCAAAATAGAGCCTAATGTCCTAGAAATGTCCTGAAATCACAGAAACGTCCTTAAATCCTTAAAATGTCCTAAAAACCAAGAAATGTCCTGAAATCCTAGAAACACCTTAAAATTCTAGAAATGCTCTAAAATCTGAGAAATATCCTGAAATTCTACAAATCTTAGAGGTGTCCTAAAATCCTAGAAATGTCCTAATATCCTTGAACTATCCTAAAATCCTATAAACGTCCAAATGTCCTTGAAATATCCTAAATTTTCAGAAATTTCCTAAAATCTTTGAAATATCCTTATGTCCTTGAAATGTCCTAAAATCATAGAAACATGTATGGGGCTGCTGCGATTGGCCCCTGGCCTCCGTCATTTTGCAAAAGTGGCCCCTGACCACAGAAAGTATCCGCGCTCTAAGTATTTCTACCTTGGCTGCAGCAGACTCGCAGCTCGTTACTTTTTTTTAAAAATGGAGATTATTATCCCGCTCTGCTCGCTGACAGCAAATTGCCTCCAAAAGACTTGAGAGGGTTCAGCGCTGTCATCACCTGTTCTCGGTGAGGAATCACGAACCGTTCGTTAGTGTCAGCGAGACAAACAGTCCGTCAGTGTCTGAGAGGAAACACGACGTGACAGGATGAAGTGACAGGAAGCAAACTTCTGACGGTCGACTTCAGGGCGGCTCTGACGCGTCTCACATGAGAGCGGCTGACAGACGACCAGTCAAAGACTCGAGGCCGACCGTAATGTCTTCATGAGCGGGAATGTGGTCCGGCCACATTCGGCTCCGTAACAGTAATGATAATAACCGTCAGTCTTTGGTGTTTAAGGAAAACAGATGCTGCTGATGAAACCAGGCGATGTAAACATTCGATTTATAGCCAGAGATTTGCAGAATCATAATAATAATAATAATTATTATTATTATTATTATTATTATAATAATTAAAATAAACAATCTGCAGTTAATTTCGCATCATCAAAAACAAAACTAAACTTTCATGTCTGAATGGAATCAAAGCCACCATGACTGTATCTTTCTTTACATCTCCCTTTTTTTTTATTACACCAAACTTTTCACTGTCACTTTAAACTATGCTCAGGGCGTCTGTGGCTCAGAGGTCGAGCGGGTCGTCCTCTGATCAGAAGGTCGGCGGTTTCGATCCCCGGCTCCTCCAGGCAACATGTCGCAGTATCCTTGGGCGAGATACTGAACCCCAAAATGCTCCCGATGCCGCGTCATCGGAGTGCGTGCGTGTGAAAGGTTACTGTGTGGCAGGTGGCCCCTTGTACGGTAGCCTCGGCCCCCCGTGTGTGAATGTGTGTGTGAGAGCACTTTGATTGGTCAAAGACTAGTAAAGCACTATACAAGTGCAGTCTATTAACCCTTTATTTAATCGTGATGCATGAAAACTGACCTGACTGCGACTCCAACCTTTAAAAAGTCATTATATCATTAAATGGACGCGCCTTCTCCCGGCCGGCAGCGGACGGTCATTTCGTGTCAGACAGACATGCTGACGATATTTTAGATATCGTCAGAATTTACTGTTTTGTGGACGGTAACATTTTGACGTTCAGCGGACATTGAGGTTTTTTTTCTCCGTACCTCACGACTAAACTTCATTATTATGCATCGATATGCCGCTGGCACGAGACTTTGGGAGGACGTTGGATTTGGTTATTTAACAAAACAACTTAAAAACAAAAACAAATTTACCTCATTTGTTGTCTATACCATTTATCGCAAAAAAGTTTTTGCGCTTACGTGAGGTTTTATTTCAGGCAATTTGTGTTTACTTTTACTTTACCACACTGCTTTCTCCATTTTCCTTTACTTTCTTTCTCCGAGTCTTCTCTCTTATTCCCCCTTTTTCTAATCATCCAAAATCATGAAAATTGGAGATAGCTCCTATTATTCACATTGATGGCTTTTGACTTTGACTCCATTTCTCTGCTGACACTTTTCTTTGAGTTTTTCCATCTCTCTGTGCTGCGATGCTCAGTGTGTAAAGACAGACAGGTTTCGTCTCCTCCTGAGGACCGACTGCCAAATAAAAAAACACCCCTCAATTATAGAATAACACCTCAGATATTCATGTGAAGCGCGCAGCGGTCAGAGACTCAGCGGGGTTTAAGGGGACACTGATGGACAATATGTCTCATCACGACCTCGGGCGTCACCCGGCTCTCTGTGCAAATGGCCTCTACGTTTCGGCACTAAAATTGTACATTTCAATATGTTGCTGGTTTCATCACAGACAAGTCCACAGACGTCTGAGCGTCCGCGAGTCAAAGTCCTGAATCAGAAGCAGTGAAAGAATCTGAGAGTTTCTGTCTGCAGCACTTTCTTTTGTCCTCTTTGTCCTGCAGACTGAATATTTCAAACCACCCCATATACTCCTCCATATACATTTTAATAGAACAGTTGGGATTTTGCATTAAGTTTGTGACCTTTTTTACAAGAAAAAGAAAATTAAAAATTATTCAAATTTGTTGACAAAACTTTGATTTCCAATTTTGTGTATTTTTATGATTGATGCATCAACTTTGGAGTTTTTGACCGTTCGTACAGTTTTTGTGTAAAGTTTGTACGAGAGGTTCTTCATTTTGTTTCAATTATTCTCATTTGTGCTCAAAACAACACACGTTCAACACAGCAATGCACCTACAAATTAAGAGTAGAAAACTGCTAGCAGGCAAACATTGATAAAACAAAACAGCGTCTGTTAGACCTCGAGGTTACACAGCTCTGGCTGATTTTACTGTATTTGAATAATAACTTTGTTTTCCTAAATTTACCTGCAGGACACGTAAAGATGTTGTTTCTGTGCTGTTTTGCTACTATTTATCAAATATGTCCACTACCTACAGACCGGCCAACCTATGTCCTGTCCCAGTTTCACGATATAAATACTATAAAATACGCAGTATTTAGCAACTTGCTCCCACAGAATAAAAACCTACAAAAACACATAGATTAAGTGGGACTGTGCAAACGGCTTATTACGGCCTGCACCCATGTTTATTGTAAGTGGTTGTACTAATAATTCTACAAACAGCAGAAGTTGAAGAGACGTCGTATAAAAAGTGATAAAGTCTGCGTAATGTTGCGCACATAACAAAGAAGTCGTATCGAGTGGGTGGAAGAGGTGGCTGACGGGTCAAACAAACACAGGACTTTCACTCAGGAGACCAGTGTTCATGTCATGAAGGCAGACTGACTTAATGGCAATACAGTCGAGTGTGTCTATATATATGAAGTATGTGACGTGTGTTGTGTGACATCAGTGACAAAAGTACTTATTTTAAGCCAAACCATGATGTTTTTCTGAACTTAAGCAGGTAGTTTTGGAGCTGAATTTCGACCGTTAGGATGGTTGTAACATGTCATTTTCGGGCGGGTCATACGGGTCGTTTTGGAGGTCAGTGGTGATGGACCTACTCTGTCATTTAGGTATGAGAGCGTTGGATTTACGACACACTGTTGACATTGCATTGTATTGTAAATGTGTATATAAAACATACTTGAGTTATTTTAATATAAGGAAAAGACAGACAGTTGATGAAGACCTCACTGAGCAGTGTCCAGTGTGTCTGTGTACTCTCTACTTCCTTCTTCTGTTTCATCAAATATATATTTGGTGAAATATGGAAACAGGAAAAGCCCCTTTAGGGAACATCAGTGGAGTTCATGTGATGCAGATGCATTCAGTGAAAAGCAGTCCGCTGCAGATGGATGAACACGCTGTCGTCAACAATCCTGTTTTTCTTTTTGTTGTTCCTTTCGGCTCTCCGGACGTTCCTGTCGGCTACACGGTTAAACACGTACGAGGACAAAAAGCCAACATGGCGGGCGGGTAAACAAACAGCGGTGAGCAGGGAGGCGTTTAGCAGCTAATTGTCTTCACTGGGGAGCTGTTATGGCCTCAGTTAAAGCCCATAAAGTCCCCGAGCCTGGGGGGGTGGAAACATACGCTGCTACAGGAAGAGCCCAGGGGCCCCACACACACACACACACACACACACACACACACACAGATATACATGTTTGGGCAATCATGTGAGAGAAACATCAACACACACTCACACACACACACACTGATGTAAAAATGCATGAGTGTCCCTCAGCAACACACACACTTGGAGACAAAGGCAGTGTCTATCACCAACACACACACACACACTCACACACACCCCTCATGACACCTGTCAACACTTAATGTGAGGAATAAACATCCTCTGAGCTCGTCCAGCAGGTAAGATCAGCAGATCAAAGACACACTGACAGGACAGATCTCAGATCAGCGTCAGACCAGAGCGGACGATGGACCGGCTCGGATTCGAGCTCAGACGGAAACCATTCGTACTGACAATGAACTAAACACTGCTGTGATAAACAAGTTGCGGTCCGCAGGCCAAACCTGCCCCCTAAAATCCTAGAAACAAGCTAAAATCCGAGAAATGCCCGAAAAGCATAGAGAAGTCCTAAAATCCGAAAAACGTGCAAAAATCCTACATAACGAACTAAAATCATGGAAACATCCTTAAATCTTAGAAACATCTTGAGACACAAGAAACTTTCCAAAATCCTAGAAATGTCCTAAAATCTGAAAAATGGCCTAAAAAGACCCTAGAATCCGCACCACAACAGTTTTTGGTGAAAAATATGGGTTGTTGACAGAATAAGTTTTACTTTGACATAAGAAGAAGGCAGCAGAATGTTAGAATCGCTGAAGTCCAGCAGCCAGAGGACATAATGTTTGCAGTCGGCCGTTGACCGAAGCAAAGAGCCGGTGAGAGACACTTTAAAAGTTCACTGATGAGTCAGCAGGAGGAGGCATCGTTAGCCTAACTTAATTAGACTGAGTGTCTTTGTGCAGTTGTTTTTACTTCCTCTCGTCTTTTCTTCCGCTCGCTCGTCTTTCTTGATTTTGAACCTGACCGCCTTCGCTGTCTGATGCTCCTCCTCGTTAAATCTGGTTTCACCGCTCCATAAATAAAAGGCGTTCCCGCCTGTCGACTTCACTTCCTGCCTGCAGCTGTCTGACGGCTCTGCCCACCTCCAACAGTAAACCTGAGGGGGGTTTACGGCTACTTAGGTGGTAATATATCGTCGTGGATACCACAGGTGTCTTCCTAAAGTGGTCTGGATCAGATAAGAGCCGACCCTTCTCCTCTTTCCAGCCCCCCCCGCTCCCAAACACCCTGAAAAGTCAGAGTTTCAGGAACCTTCAGGTGGTCTTTTAATAGTCCATTTTATTGAGCCGCCATCTCTAGACTGGTTTCTGTTATGGATTTGCGCAATATTTTCAAAATGTCGATAAGATACCATGGCGAGATGACTGTCTGTCAGAAGCACATAAGGAAAAAGGAGTGTGGAGCGGGCTGTGTGCGTACGGAGACCAAACAAAGTCAGTGATTCACTCTGCGGTAACCGTCAAACTAACGCGGAGACCGAACGCCGGAGAGCTCTTTGTCCGTAAATACAGCCGGAATTAGTTTCTTGTCTGTGTTCACCATTAACTTGTTGTTTCTGCCACCGCCCCCGGCAACAACACGCAAAGTACGTGGTGTGTTAAGCCCGCCTCCCACTTGATTGACACTGATGAGCGATGCAACTCTTTGTACCATCGGGGGAAAAAAGAAGCGCGACTCATCTTTGAGTGATCGGCCATTGACGCGGCTGCTTGTCATGTGCATCAGTTTTTGCTGCACCATGTACGTTGGCAGACACACCTGCATGAACCTTTTCTCTTCAGAGTGTAGCGCAGGCACCCTTAGGAAGGAAATGTGAAAATAATGATATATTTCAGCAGACAGACGAGGCCTGGTAGTAAATTCACAGACAGATGGACAGACAGTACACTTGGAGCGAGGAGAGCGCGGAGGTATGTTTTTCTCCTTTGAAAGATGGAAGCGCAGGAATTAGGTAACACGTGTGTGCGGAGGGAGACTGGGCCGTAGGTCTTCATACCTGTCGAGGATAATAACAGGTATTTTAGCAGCCAGATGAGTCGATGATTGTAGCAGAAGGCATTTTCTTTTTCAAGAGGAGGGAGGGAAGCTTTGGCATTTGTAAGTGTAAACTAGTCGTGACAAGTGGCCATAAATTACCCTTTCATACATCCATTAAAACTCATCTGACACAAATAGTCACTGATGCCATCTATCAACATACCTTAGTGACACTGACGGCCTGACTGGCTGACAAGATGAATTGTGACGTTTTTGGACGCGACACAATGTGGAGAAGTCAAAGAAAACACTCGAGCCAGTGATTCAGTCGGATATAAATCTTGTAAATGAAGCAGCGATTACAAAACCACTCAGCACACCCGCACCGTAGACCTGACGTGACGGAGACATGATTAGCTATAACAGGCGCTATAGATAGATATTTGTGGATGTATACATGATGTGATGTCGCTCTCTGCGGCAGTTCGGTCATTTTCAGCTCTATGTCTATTGCAGAGGTATGAAATCGGCAAACTTGTTTGCATCTGTTGTTATTTTCAGCCGTAAAGTAAGTAAATCTGTAAGTAAAACAATGCAAATATTCTGATTATAGCGCGCAGACACACAGACCTCCGTAAGTACATGCGCAGTAAGACCTCCGTCTAGGATCTTAAAAGTTTTTAATTTTAAAAGTTGATATAAAGTTACTTAAATCTTCAACAATTCAAATGTTTTCAATGCTTCGATCAAACTGACTGACAAACGTTTTTTTGTTATAAACAATGTAAATAGACTATGCCTCCCTGGAAGACCTTGAATGTATATATTTAAAGACCGAAAGAAAAAAACACACTTTAAACCAATACTTCGGTTTATTTAAATGACAGTAGGATTAGAATACGTGATGGGATGTACGGGTACATGTACGCGAGTATTGTAATTAGGTCCCCCTTTGTGTGAAACTGCACAGTGACCTGGTCTCGCTCAGCGCAGCTCGGCCTCCTGCCCTCCGGTCCTTCGTCAGCAGCTCGGTTAATTAATCCATGACGTTATTTCATCTTTGTGTTCTTCTTCGTGTACGATGCTGACTTGCAAACGGCAGCTACATTTGCCTCATTTTGGCCAAACAATTCGAAACATCGACGAAAAAACAGAAAAGTCCACAAAACTCCAAAAACTTGCTCAAAATACACTCGTTTGTATTTTAACTAAGCTACATTAGGCTAGGCTACTTTACATGCTGCGTCTGCTGACCAGTAGTTTAATAAAAATATATTCAGTCAGCAATATCTTCATCTTTATTTTTCAGTTCATGACGTGAAAGTGGGAGCGTTTAAATGGCTGGTTAAAGAACATTTTAAGCAAACATTTTGACTGCCAGTTAGCGAGCTAGATTAGCTGTAGTTCAGAAAATAGGTTGACACAGTTTATTCAAGAGACTTTTTATGTTATTGACTGCATAACAGAGCTCATACCATAGTTTTTTTCCCCCATTTTAGGCTTTCTCTTCCATAAAAAAGTCACTACTTTCACCAGACCTGCTGTAGCTGGAAAGCTAATGGCAAAATAATTTGTAGCCAGTCACAATAGCCGGCGTGCATGACTCAGCAAGTGTCCTCTTTGTCCGTCACGTAAAATGCGCTCTCTCTGTCACTTTCCTCTGTGTGTCAGTGATTTAGCGGAGGAAGTCACATGCCAAATGCCAATCGTGTATCTTTGGGTACGTAAACACTGACAGCACACACCTGGTTTGTTCTGGACTCGGCCCAGCAGTCTGTGTGTGAAAGTGGATTACAATGAACCAGGGTGTGACTCTTCATTATGCGCCCGTCCGTCACGCCGCTGAAGAATTTTAATTGCATGCTAAGCTAACCCACAATTTCGTCCTCTGATGAAATGATTATATTTCCAGGTGAACACGCAGCACTCGTCTGTGTGTTGTTGTAGTTCTGTGGGAAATTCGGGGTGCAGCATCTTTATTTTCTTTCAGTGACAAAAGACACTTTAATGACAGTCACGTTTTTAAGTTAAATTACGATCGCCTGATGAGGTGTATCTAAGGAGCTTCTTACGGCTGATTATCCCTTGAAAAAAAACAGAAATCAAATTAGATAAATAAGACTTTATTGTTGTAATCAACATGTTGCAGCAGCATAAAACCTGGTTAATGGTGTTTTTTTAATTAATTTATCACAATTAGAGTTAACAATTTACAATAATCTATGTATAATCTAATGCCCCATCCTATTACTATATTTTAAATGAACTAATTTGAAAAGTAACTTAATCTGTCAGATAAATGTGATAAATAAAATGTACAATATTTACCTCTGTATGTATACTAGTTCAGAATGTATTTATTCCCCATTCCATCACTGGCCTTCAATGCATATTTCCTTTAAAAAATTACCCACATTTTTTAAAGAAAAAAAATCTTTAAAAAAAAGAAAGCAAGAAAGAAAATTGCCAAAAATAGTCTTTTATTTTTTAATACAAATTTTTAAAAAAAATGTAAATAATTAAAATTGGCCAATTTAAAAAGAAAAAAGAAAACAGGTCTTTCAAGGCAGCAAACAAAAGTTAAAGTTATATTCCCCTCGCCAGAGACCAAGACAAACAACACAAGTCCATCTCCAAAAAATAAAATTATTTTAACCGACAGGCAGCGATCAGGCGGATGGCATCCAGATAAATCTGCTCCTGGTTAGAATTCCGTCAGTGTTTGTTGTTCAGGAGGTTTTTAGCGGGAGCTATTATCCACAGAGGTGCCCCCCCTCTACGAAACAAACAGACCAGCTGGTTTAAACCAGGTTACACACTCAGTGAAGATGTTGACGCTCGTCTCAGAGGAGCTGCTAACTACTCTGGCCAACATGAAAACGTGAATGTCCTCAGTGTTTGGTTTGTCCATTCTGGACTACTGTAGAAACATGGCGGTGCAACGTCGTAAACGAGAACTCGTAAACGGCTCATTCTTAGGTAACAAAAACACAACCGTTCTTATTTCCAGGTGATCGTCACTAAAGAAAACTATTATTTCTGACAGTATATCCTCCTAAATCCGCCCTTAATACTGTCTGATGAGGCTCTTTTATTGAACTCGTCAGACGTATAATGAGCAGAACATTTGTGCATCTGTCGATATGTACGTGCATCTACTCTCTGGTGGGTAAAAATATGTATTTATGTAAATTAGTGTGTATTTTTTAGCCGTCTGTGTATTTTTACTGTGTGTGTGTCGCAGCCAGCTTCGTGCAGTCTGCATCACAGATGGGCGAGCGACTCGATACCCTCCTTAACTCCAGACGTGTCAGAGAGAGAACAAAAAGAACGACAGAGCAGCAGAGAAAGTGAGAGTGACTGTGTGTGTGTGTGTGTGTGTGTGCGTGTGTGTTATAAGTGGTGTTGGGTGGTGGGGGTGAAGGCAGAGCACCGCCCTCGGCCGTTGGAGGTGAGAAGAGCTAATCCTGAATTAAATGATCTGGCACTTTACAAAATACACGACAATTACACAGATAATTATACCGAGACTTCACACAGAGCCCACGGGTCACAATTAACATGAGCTTCACACACACACACACACACACACACACACGGACCCATGCTGAGCTGAAGTGTGTGCGTGTGTGTGTGTGTCTGAGTCTAAGTGTGTGCTGATTAGTCTGTGTGTATAATAAACCCTGTGAATGTGTGCAGAAGGAAAACAGAAAGTTTACACAAAGTCTGAGAGTAAAGACGTGTTTATAAAGTGAGAGCACTTGACTCCTAATTTCTGTTTTTAAGAAGTTGAACTGCTTTAATGGGTATTCTGGCCTCCTGGGGGCAGCAGAGGAACCCAGAAACAAAACCTGCAGACATATTATTGTCTCAAAAGGCTGTTCTGTGGACACAGAGTCCCGTAGCCTGTTATATTTTATTACCTCAGCCGGTTCTCACACCCAACTCGTCAAATGCGGCTTCTTTGTCAGCGTACCTTAGCCTCAGATACTGATGCACGGAGGCACCCTTCATGGCGGTATGATACGCACCGGGGCAGCATTTTGTGATACTGTGTGAAATTGTTTCCATGATGTTCTTACAGCGAAGTGGTGCAATATGTGTTATGTGCAACGTGTGTCCAATATTTGGATGCACAATTTATTGGTGTAATTTGGTCCAGCTGGTTCTGTTCTGTTCATACGTGGTTTGTTTTATTATGACTGTGATGGCATTTATGGGCGCAGCATCTGAGTCCAAGACAAATTTTCCCATAGGAACAATAAAGTATATTATATTGTATCGTTTTGTATCGTATCATATGTCGCATGAGGTGACATTATCTTAGCAACAACCATAATTATTTAAAGCCAAACCATGACATTGTTCTCTAAACCAAACCATTCTTTATTTATTGCCCTAACTCAGGGAACTAAACGTGTTTCACCAGTGTGTTTTTTTGTTATTCTGAATGTAGCAAGGTCACATCTTCAGTATTAAGTTGTGTAATTAAGGTGAAGTTACTGTGGTTAGGTTTAGGAATAAAAACACAGTGAGGATGCACAGTTCCAAATTCTCACTCTGAACTTGTCAAATACGCTGTTGACACGAGGAATTTTCCTCTGAAACATTTGCAGGGCCGTGTTGTTGCTGCACATTTTCATAAATGAGTGGAGTATGTGTTTTGTAGTTGTAGATATAATAGATATATAGATATATATATAGTAGATATAATATATATACAGTGCTCACAGCAGAAGGCAGCTCTGCAGCGGCGCCGCAGCACAGGTTTGCCGAGGTTACCATCATGCAGTGCTCAAATATGCAGTGTCGTGGACATAACTATTTGTTTAAGAGTAGCATAAAAACTTGAGTCCAGCTGCAGTCTTCAATATAAATTTGAAGTTTGCTCAGCTCCTCAGAAGATTTTTTAATGTTAGTTGCACTAACATTAATATATTGTCAAATACATCACTTACTGTTTTAATGTCTCTGCGAAACAGTGCAACCTACAGTAACCTTTAACAGGCCAGTTTAGATGTTTACGTCTTTGCAGACATAATTACCACATAACTGTCTGTGTGTAAGTACAGTGTGTGTGTGTGTGTGTGTGTGTGTGTGTGTAACTGACTATATTTTCATCTGGCTTTTGTTCTGTACTTTATGAGCGGCAGCAGTGTGTTTGTGTGTTTGTTTGATCAGAGAGACTTCAGGTTGAAACTTTAGATAAAGTGATGATGATGCAGCTGATTCCCCCCAGCTGACGGTTAACTGACGCCCAGCACACCTCAAACACAACTAATACACTCCCACAGGGTCATCGTGTGTGTGTGTGTGTGTGTGTGTGTGTGTGTGTGTGTGTGTGTGTGGTAACTGTCTCCTCTCGGCCATCTGTACCTGCAGCTTCGCCTCCGTCATTAACCAAACCACAGTGATGTCATCAGGGACACACACACAATGTCAAGTAATAATTAAGTCATGTGATACGCCACGCCAACCGTCACACAGCCGAATGATTTTACAGTAAACGCTCAGTTAATCATCTCAGACATGTTGGGTCTCATCTAACAGGCAGAAATGCTGCGACATGTTCATTGTGCGTCTTTTCTGTCTGTTTGTTTTCCACTGCCAAATTTAAAATAAAATCACATTATTGTAGGAGCAGGTTTTTGTTTCCGCTCTGGTCAGTTATGGAGGAGCACCCACAGTGTTTCAACAGGCTAACAGCTGTGTTTCGGCTTCGGGGTGCCACTAAAAACTGAAATATTTACCTAATATCCACTGTAAAATCTGATTTTCCTCACATAATGTACCAGAGTGCATAAAACAGCATCAAAATAGAGCTTGTTGATCAAAAAAGTGCCAGTGGAGGATCCCCTCCGACAGAGGGCCTCGCTAAGACCCTAATGTCCTAAAGTCCTAGAAATGTCCTCAAATCCTACAAATGTCACACAAAGCGGATTGAGCGTTCCTGCTTTAGCTGTTTCTCCACATCTCGATTTGCGGTCCTGGCTTGTTTGAATTCACGGTGTCTCGTGAGCTCGTGCAGGCTGGGAAAGTAAAATATACATGTCACCAAAATATAATTATTGATTCATATTATTTTGACAGCCACATGAAAACAATAAACAACAGTCACAGCTTTAAAGAGTGGACGTTTATGTTCAGCAGACCGGACGGCAGCCTGTTTACTGTCACCCTGAACGACAACACAACATTCTCATAGAAAATAACGAGAAGAGACGGAGGGATCCCCACTGATGTGTCTCCAGGCAACAATCAGCTGCGACTGTGAGACTGTTTATCTGTGCTGTTAACACCCGCTTGAACTCTCAGAGAATCGGCTCTGAACCACAAGCCGAACCCAGATCTGTGGAAATCACTGAGACCTCAACAGAGGAAACACAGCAGCTGTGGATAGAAAGAGCTACTGAGTCCTCGAATATCGCTGCTTTTGCAGAGATTTGACATAAGATCCCGACACCAGAAGTCACCTTTCGTGTCCGCACCACTGGACAGCGTCATCTGAATGCAGCTGCACAGAACTATTTGCGTTATTGTGTTATTGTACGCTAGCGGACGGCCGGACGTTACCTGCCACGGCAGCATGATCAGCCCATTCTCACTTTGAACTCGTCAAATTCGTCTGCTCTGTCGGTGCTTTCGACGTACGAGTGCGACGCCAAAAGCCACCTTCTACGTCCCGATGGCCTGCGGCTGGACAGCGTCAGATGAGAACGCGGCCTGACAGAACAGATGACCATGTTATTGTATGCCGGCAAACAGCTGGATGACACGGGGCGCGTCCACATGCAACATGCACGGGCGGTGTCAGTTAAAAACGCGGCCGGGCGACACGTGCATATGACAAATGTGCATTTGTCGACATCACGGTAACGGCATCCCTGAGTGTAAACAGCTGGCGCAGAAGGATTCCTAAAACTTCGTAAAGACACAGAAGGTCACGGACAGAGCGGCAATTTAAGAACAGGTGACACGGTACCGGATGGCATCAGCTGTTTTCTTCCTCCACCTTCCCCGAATCCCAACCATCCCTGCCAGCATGTGCGATTACTGACGTCCCGGTGTTGGTGGACATGTGCTGTTGTTGCCTAAACATAACCACGGCAGCGTCGTCCCACCACGTGCTGGTGTTGACATCACGGTTCCAGCAGACGCAGGAGGATACTGAGAGCGTAGCATGTAAACGCAGGAACGCAGAACGTGTTGGCTCATCGCTATCAAACTTTTTAAAAACACCAGCAGTATTCAAAAGTTACTGAGAATTTGATTCAACTTTTAATGTCCTCTCCAACACTGCACACAATCTACACTTTAACATGTTTGATAATCTGAATTTTATTTCCTGTATATTAAAAACTGAGCGTTTGTGTCAGCAGGATGGTGGAAAATAAAGGACGAGGTAATGAAGGAACATGTCACCCAGAGAAAAGTCGATCCAGCGATTAGAAACACATGAATCCACACATGCAGTTAACGCTTCACAGAAACAAAAATAAACACAAAGTCCTGATAAAATTTAGAGATTTAGAAACTGGTGAATGTGTGTGCGAGCGTATGTCAAGTGTGACACGTGTGATGTCCCGAAACTGTCGCTGAGATGTGAAGCTGCAGCAGACAGAAAAAAAAACAAGTTGTTGATTGTAATTGGGCTTAAATATGACAGCGAGTGTGACAGCATGTGTGTTTTAGCATATCTGCGTGTGTGCGTGTGTGTGTGTGTGTGTATGTGTGTGTGTGTGTGTGTGTGTGTGTGTGTGTGTGTGTGTGTGTGTATGTGTGTATGTGTGTGTGTGTGAGTACCTCGTATTGTGTTTGTGAGTTACAGGCAGCGTGGTTTTTTTTATATTTTGTGTATCACTTGTGATTCATTTGCAGTTTAGTCTCGTACTGTGAGAACCGGAGGCGTCGCCTTCACTTCCACTCAGCGGCCGAACATGTTGCCGTGACATATTTCACGGCGCAGTCGAGCCAAACTCGCCTCGACACACAAGGCGGCCATTGTTTTCCACGCCGCACGCGTCGTGTTTTCACAGCGATGTTGTTGAGTTATTTGCAGGACGGCTCGTGTTTTTTAGCGGGACATATGCTGCTGAACGCCGCTTGTGTTTGAGACTTCAGGCTGTTAACACGCTGCAGCAGGACGGAGGTCAGAGGTCACGAGACAGGTGATAGTTTGGCTTCTTCAAGACTGAAACTCTGAATTTAAAGGACACTTTTTTTTGGGTTGGACCTTTCGTGGAATAAATTTTTTACCTTTTTCGATCCACTTAAGAACTGAGTTCATGAACACTGCGGACAAAAAGAGTAAAATATGCTCAATCATCAAGTCCTTCGACCCGGACGACAGCATAATTCGTTTTTCCTACAAAACCTGAGGAGCATTTCCTAAATTGGCACCCGTACTGGTGACAGGAGATGAAAAATGAATTAAGGAATTGTGAATAAAGGCCATTTGTCATCTGAAAAAAACAAAAAAATTTAACATTATGAATAGAAACCTCGAGTCTGATGCATTTTATTGTTTTTTTTTGTGAAAATTTGCAGAATGTAAACACATTTGCTCCCCTGTGTCTCTCGACTGAAGTGTCCACCCGCCTGTCTCCAAGGTGTCCCTGTGGTTTGCATTTGGCACCGCAGCTGCATGAAGGGACTGAGCTGTCCTCCTCTGTCTCCACACTGTCTCCCTCTGTCTGTAGGCAGTTTCCATTGGCCAAAAAGTTTTTACGCTGACACGAGATGGTATTTCAGGGGATTCGTTAGAGCCGTATTTGTCCAAACTGCCATGAAAAGCCTTTTTTTGTCTTTTTTAGGTCACATGATGCTATGGTTTTGTGCTTGTCGGTACGAACTGGCTCCCTCCTGATGCAGCAGGCCAAGCTGCAGCTTTTAACTTCCACTACTTTCCACATCACATTTAGGCTTCAAAACTCCTGAAAGTGGTGTTCATTTATGAAGATGATCCTGCTTATCAAAATGTGGTAATATCATAAACTTTTGTTTACCACAGAGCTTATTTTCTGCAATGATCCAAAATCCAACAGAGAAATCACAAAGGCTTTTTGACGAGGGAACTAAAGTGATGTTAGCTTCCGTGATGCAAAAAAGGCAGAAAATCTAACCCGCTCCGAAAACTTTAGTGACGGACGAAAGTTTCAGAGTCAGTGTGCAAATGTGTATTTTTAGATAAATCACTTACTTTTTTGGATTTTTTTTACTTCTTTTTCTGTTTCTGACCCTTGAGCTTGATGCATCATGTCAATTTCCCCAGTGTAGGAGAAATAAAGTCTTATTTCATCTTATTTTAGTTGATTCAGTAAATTAATTCGTTGGTGGTACTCTTTTTAAATAAGATAAACTTAAATCTTTAGGCTCAGGGGTAAAGTGTCAAATATTTTCACGTCAAAAGACTTGACCAGGCTTTCACTTGTAAATTTACTCGATATGACTAAACAAATAAATGTTTTATTGTATTAAGATTCTTTATTGATCACAAGTTCGTAACCTTCGCAGTAGTTAATTAAAATGAGCTTTTACCAGCAGCAACGGGAAAGTCTAGTTTTGTTACTTTATGTGAATTTTAACATTGGTATTTCTCCAGGTAAATGCAAATTCTTACCCATAAACTCTGATTTAATTCCTTTTTGACACTACCTTGAAACCGAACCAAACCTCATGTGAAAATAAATTGTCCAAATCTACAAAAATAAAACTGTTAAAAAATAAAATGACAGAATGTCCCTTTAACAGCGAGTTGGATGTTTGAGGCTGCAGTCCTCACGGTGCCAAAGTCAGACGTGTAGTTGGCCGTCACTTTAGACGCTAATGAGTCTCCATATCACCTAATTGTCTGACAAACTGTTCCTTTAATATCCGCCAGTGTGTGTGAGTTAAAGTGTGTGTTAAAGTGTGTGTGTTTCTGTAATTTATGCAGGAGAATACAAGACGCCTTCTGCTGAGCTGCTTCTCCTTCGCTCCACAATAACACACATCTTCCCTCCTCCTCCTTTTTCAACCTTCTGTTCTCCTCCTCCTCCCTTGCAGGAGAATACAAGACGCCTTCTGCTGAGCTGCTTCTCCTTCGCTCCACAATAACACACCCGCTCTCTTTCTCCCGTCTCTCCCAAACAACTGTGACTGTTTTAATTCTGACCGCTGATTAGCCCGAATCAATTAAGTCCTCCACGCAGCATCCAGCAGCAGAGCAGCATGGGGTATTTAGACTATTTAGGCTCCCATTCATCAAGCTCCAGCCTCTTAATCACCCTTTAATTACTGACTACGGGGGCTCGAGTGGGACATTAGTCCGAGGGCTGAAATGAGCTTTGGAGTGGACGCGGGAACAAATCAGCCGAGTTGCTGAGTCGTGGCCTCCGCGGCGTCCTGTTGGCTGATTGCACAGTGTGTTGAGAAAAAATTAATTATTGTAATTACCGGGATGTAAACAGAGACATTTAAGAGTCACAGGAATTTAGCCGTACTGCGTCATACTATTACTGCCATACTGTAGGTACAGTGTGTTTTTGTGTGTAAGTGTAACATGTGAAAACAGTAAAACTTCAGGTGCAAGCATGTCCCAATTTAACGCCAAGTCTCTTTACCGGTCTGGTGTGGTGACGCGTTTGAGTGAGTGACTTTAAGGTACGTCATTATATTGTGTAAAGTATGTAATTTTTGGCCAAAAATGATTCTTTTTCTTGACCTAACCCATGTAACTTTACATTCCTAAACCTAACTTCCTTAACTTTTTTTTCTAAACTTAAACTACGTAACTTTACTTTCCTGAACTCAACCTACGTAGCTTTACTCTCCTAAACCGAACCTGCGTAACTTTTAAGGTACAGAACTGGTGGACTTGTTATTATATGCTGGCAGAGGGCCGGATGGCATCGGGCACATCCACATGAGCGTGCACGGGCGTCTTACTTAAAAAAAGAGGCCAGACCAGTCGCATGCACATAAAACGCTGAATGCCAGCAACAGGTGGAACGGTCCCACAAACGAACATCTTTTGTGCGGGAGGCGTTCGTTACCGTGGGATTGAGACTTTTTTCCGACACCTTACCACGTGCTTCTTTTGCCTAAACCCAACTGTCGAACACGGTGTTGGCCAACAATGATTCTTTTCCTAAACCTAACCTAACCTACGTCACTTTATTTTCCTAAACCCAACCTACGTGACTTAACTTAAAGAAAAAACTAAGATTAACAATAGTATTTAATAATTTAATTTAACAGTATTTAATATGAGATTGCCAGGTGATAATTTTTATTCCAACCTGTAGGGGCCCTAATTCGGTAACGTACGAACCGTTGTATGGGGTTACATTTAAAGACGCTTGTGAATGCTAATGAAACTTTATATGCTCATTTTGTGACCTACACAGTCAGCCTTCTCTCTATTACTCAGAAATTTGTTTACCCTGATGAAAGTACAGTAAGTTTTTTTTTTTTAACGGTATTCGTACGGAGGTGGCGGTGGTCGAGGTGAATCCTGCATGTGGTTAGATTTATGCAACAAAAGAACTTTGGTAACAACAGCACTTCATGTAAAACTCGACTAAATATGAAGTCTAGCTTACCATAAAAACTGGAAACGGGGAAACGGTTAGATTGGTTTTGTCCCAGTGAACAAAATCAAGCCAGCGGCTCGTCTGTGTTTACTGATCAACATTTTTAGATTGTTTTGTCTGAAAAACAAAACCGAAGTAGAAAGAGACATATTCTTCCAGAGCATGGAGTCAATCTTCTCATCTAATTTAGGAAACGAAAGCAAAGACGTCAATTTCATAAAATGGCAAAAGATTATTTTAAAAGCCTTACCCTTTTTTTCAAAATTATCTTGTACATGCGCATTTATAAACGTGTAAAAACCCACTTAAAATAGTTAATATACTTGATTAGAGCCTCTCTGGGTTTGAAAATGCTATGGTGGTTTCTAGTTATTAATATATCTTACTTATTCAGTCTCTACTTCTCTAATTTGAAATAATATTGGGGCACTGCTGGGACAGAGACGGGCAGTATTTTATATCGAGGATAAAATCAGGGCATCCAACCAGGTGTGATTCGTTTCTTGAATAAATGCTGATTTTAACCGTTCCCAATAGATACAAATCCAGATGTTTGCAGTTGTTTGGGGCTTTGGGAAAGACTGTGGTTTCAGTTTAATGTTAATAAAGTTAATATGTCCCTACACGTCTCAAAAGACATGAATTATACTTTGGCGGGTGTTGAATCGAAAAATGGATTTTGTTGATAAGATAAATGATGTTGTCATGAAATATTTTCTGGATATGATCAATGTAAGTTTCTTTGTTTAGAAGCATTTTGCTCTCTAAAACCTTCCTGCTGAAGCACATTAGTTTTATTCAGATGTGATTTGGAGGACGCAGGGTCGTGATACTATTGACAGAGAAGTTAAAATAATAACTCGGCTGTGAAGGTTTCGGGCTCTGATCGCACAGTGAGAGAGGTGATTGGTAGAATATTGTCCAAACAGAAACTTCTGCAGAGCCACAATTAATTCTCCAGATATCTTCATTCGAACTGGCAGTCTGCTCTGCAGAGGAAGTTAAACTCTTGTTCTTGCAGCTATCAGCGTTACTAATCCTTTTTGTGCCTCTCTTGTTCTGCACTCAAAGAGACGACGGGGATAACATCACTTCATTGACAAACTGCGGTCCCGGTTTGTCAATTAGACCTTGTGTTGGGCTAATCTCCTGCAGGACGGCTCGGGGTTTCAGTCCTGTGAGGGAACAGAAAAGCCCGCCGCTTTAATGCCGTCTAATGACGTTATGGAGGAATAGCCCCATGCCGCTGGGAACCTGATAATCCCACTTTGTTCCTTCAGAGAGCCCCCGTCCCTCCTCCCCCCTCCTGGTGGCTGATCCACTTCGTGTTGCGCCGACACAATGGGTCCCCCGCTGTCGGGCCCCGTCCACCTCTCGTTCTCGAAACACCTCTCTCATTTGTTGGGCCGCAGCCGGGGGGCGCGCACCATATTATTTTCTCCTCAATTAGCAGGAAAGGCTTGTGTCGATCACTTCCTCCTGCGAAGGTGAGCGAACATTCCTCCGGGCGGCAACGTGGGTCATTAGGGAGGTTATCAGTACCGAGTGACGGGAGGAGATGCACGCGGTGGAAATCACATTCCTTACTGGTCTCTGAGTGGATTTGTTCCAGAAGCCTACCAACCACCGCCGACCTGCAGAGAAAGCCCTGATGAGAGTTTCATGTCACGTCTGTAACAGCGGCGGCGGTGGCGGCAGTGGGACGAGGGCCGACGGTTGCCGGCCCTCTAGAGCTCCTCCCACCTCTTTCAGCTTCATTGTGGCATCTCCTGTTCAGAAGGGGAGGCTTTGATGAACCTGTCCTCCCATTTCCGCTGGACTCTTAGAGACTAAACTCTGCCAAATCCTTCGGTCCAGGACCCCCCTTGTCTCTCTCTGTGGTGTCAGAGAGCAGGGGGTGATGGGTGATGAGGGGGGAGGAAAGGTGAGAGCAGAGACCGGGATCAGGGACTGACTGCAGTTTTTAAAACCTGATACCGACAAACAAATATAAAAAAACTGGAAAAAACATAGTCAGTTCAACCAATTTACAATAAAACATATAGAACATTTTCACATAACTTCAGATGTGAATGTGAAGATCAAGTCTTCAAAGAAGGTAACCCACTGGATTTTGTTTCTTTAAAAACCACCCAAAAATTTGAAAGAAAAAAACAAAAAAAAAGAAATCGCCAATCTTTAAAAATCACCCAAAAATTGTCAAGAAAATTGACAAAACTTTTTGTCTAAGAATCGCCAAAAGTTTTCAAAGATTGCTTGAAAATTGCTAACATGTTTTAAAGAAAAAAAAGAATCCCCCCAAATTTTAAAGATTTTCTTTAAAAATCTGCGACATAAAAGAACCGGGATGGAGTATCGATGGTCATCTCAGAGAATGTGTGGTTTTGAGTTGTAACGCAGCAGGTTTTACTTGTCTTTTCATCAGATCAGTCCAGTCCAGAGCTGCGGGAACCATGTGGTCCAGTCTGATCTCAGTGGGGCTGGTTGGATGAGCACTTGTCGTTTCCGTCTCTTCAGAGACTCTTTTGTCTCGGCGTGTCGAGCAGAGGGTGACTCCTCTCCTCCCCCTGGACTGCGCCCTCGGGTGCCAAGAAAAACTCAGAGAAGGAGAAAGACAGATGGCGGCTCGGTTTAAAACCGGTCCTCTGTGGCTCGAGCCGACTTCGCCGAGCGTCCGCGGGTTCTGCTGGAGTCACAGCAAGCAGATGCAGCTACATATGCTTTTCCTTCAAATGATCCGCGTTTAGTGGAGATGAAGAGGGACGAGGCAGTCGGTTCTGATCCCTGAAGGTCAGCGCACTCTGAGTCCTGTGTTTGTGTGGGTAATGATCACCAGCAGAGGTCCAGTCCTGGTCCAGTACTGCAGTTCTGGATTACGCAGACCTGTAGGTGTGTGATATTCCAACAGTTGCTGGTTTTGAACTGGTGCTTCACTGCATCAGGTGTCACCGTGAAAAGTTAAACCTGCTGTAATCATATTTTTATATTAGCAATGGATAAGAGGACTGTGTGTGCTGTTAAAGGAGAATCAGACACAGAGCCCAAGGCCACGTTTAGACGACAACGGCCCAAATAAAAACAGAAAAGTCTTTTAAAACATCCACGTCATATGATAACACTGAAAATGATCCTCGTGTACACGGACCCGTAAAACCAACCGGAAACACTGTAGTATGCATGTCAGGCCAGTGGTCGATGGTGAAACTTTGTAAAGACGCACCACAGAAGAAGACCATGACTGCATGAGCAATGTGTCACCGTTCTCACAGGACCCGCACGGCGCCAGTTTACACAGCCGACAGGGGCGGCGTTTTCACAAGATTACACTCTGGAGCCCGCTTTGAAAAGTTTACGTTTTCCTTTGTGTGATTGAAAGGCAAAATTGCAACAGAAGTTTAATGTTTAATGTAGAACCGACCAAAAACAGCTAACGGAGAGAGAATATCGGACTGACGTTCATCAGGAGACACAAACTAAAATACCTGTTATCGATCACCATGTTTATCTGTTACTGCTGGATTTGAACGTAGACAGCTGTATGTTTATAAGATAACGTTCAACACATTTTCACTCCAACTCGTCACATGGTGTCGTTCTGTCAGTGACCTTCTGCGTCAGCTGTTTACGCTCTGGGATGCTGTTACCGTGATGTCAACAAATGCACACGGTGGGCTGAAGCAGCATGGTCCTTATGTTTACACAACAGCTGTCACAATGGTTGGGATTAGGTCAAAAATGTGTTCCTGTGATTGTACCTGCAGTTTTAGTCTTTTGTAGGTCACATGATGCTGTGAGGTCACATGATGCTGTGAGGTCACATGATGCTGTGAGGTCACATGACGCTGTGAGGTCACATGACGTATAAGGGGCTCACCTTTCCATCAGGGCTCCATAACACGCCTACGTGGCCTTGGATTGGAAATAATGACGGCTAGTGCGGTGGCTGTAATAGAAATAAAGCTGCTAATGTTTTGAACATCCATCGCCATGGTTCAGCTCCATGTTGTGTTTTATCCACATTTTGAAAATATCGCTTAATTTTTCTAAAAAAATTGTCATGGAAACCAGCCTACACACGAGTAAGAAAATTCAGCCGTTGTTATTCTGACAAATACAGTCGCTTTGACAGTGCGACTGATACCTTTTGACTTGGCCGATGTCTGCACTCTCCGTGTTTCCTTCTTGTTATAGTTAACTTATATTTTCTGTTAATATCATCTCTCTACATTATGTTCTGATACAGCTCACAGCCTCACAGCTTTCTCTACACCAGGTAAGTCTTTTTTTATTCAGTGTTTTGCCTGAAGACAGTTGAGTTTTCACATAATTATTTTGAAAAAAAAAATCCAACACGGGTAATGTGTGTGTGTGAGTGTATAGAATTTAACTTCCTCCTCAGGTCATTAAACTCTTCCGTCATAGCTTTAGCAAATAATAAAAACTGAAAATAAACTGTGTTTTTCTTTCTTTCTCCACAAGTCTCTCTTTTCTTCTCTTTAACTCCCTCCTCTGTCTCATCTCAAACACCTGCAGCGCCTCAGGGCCGATCTGTCGTCCACCACTGACTCCAAACACACCGGCCTGTCACACACACACACACACACGCACGCACACGCACACGCACACGCACACACACACACACACACACACACACACTCAGCAGCAGGAAGTGAAGATCTGTGACACTTGAAGTATTTTCCCAAAGGTCAAAACATGTCAAAAGATCCTTCTCCGTCCCTCCAGGAGTCGACACAGGTAAGTTTACCCATCAGCTCCTTCTTTGATACACTTTGCATGTAGCTCTCCAAAAAAAGAAAGCTTGTTATTTATGTCACCGCCGGCGGTGAGGGGAACTTATTCGGCATCCTGTTGCCCGCGCTCATTAGGGGTGGGGGGATAAACGATTCTGACGTGTTGAAGTGCCGAAGTGGACGTTCAGTAATGTTTCACAAATGTCAATGTTTCGTCCGAATGTTAGTAAAAACGTGATATTGACAATTCAAATGACTTTAGTGTCAGTAATCCGGAGATGTTTCCTGAACCCGGATCTGAACTCCAGGACCACAAAGGTCCAGACTCACTGTGACTCAGCTGCTTTATTTTTATACTTATTACTTTAATTATTACACAGTTTAAAAACGCTTTGAAAGAGTGATACTCAAGTTATGGCCTACAAGCCAAATCTGGCCCCTGAGAGGGCCCCTGTTGGCCCCCTTAAACATTTCCTAATTCACAATAACAATAAAGTGATTGTCTCTGTGAACAGTTTTTGTCCTTTTAGTGTCCATAAGGTGTCAGAGACATAAAACAGCATCAAAATAGAGCTTGTTGATCAAAATAGAGCCAGAGGAGGATCCCCCACACCCCCGACAGAGGACCCAGCTGAGACACTGATGTCCTATAACCAAAGAAATGTCCTGAAGTCCAACAAATGTCTATAAGTCTTAGAAATGTCCTAAAGTCCTAGAATATCCAGAAATCCTTGAAAAGTTGTGAAATCCCAGAAATGTCCTAAAGTGCAGGAAAGTGAAGAAATCGATCCGTTGTGTAAACAAAGGTATTGAATCAGCCGTGATGGGGGACCACACTGCAGTGTGTTTCTAACATTTATTCACACAAAGTCAGGCAATCACGTCTCGTTCTCTTCACGACACAAACATGAAATACCAAGTCAGTCCTTTCAGCCACACCTGCTTTCTCTCTTTTCTGCCATTTCTTGATTCGGGATTTATTACACTTTTTTCACACACCATTATCGTAGATTTCAAAGGGTTACAACCAGTTGAAAATGGAAATACAAAGAGTAGTAAATTGATTTAAACCCATTCAGAACCTTTGATTTTGATTGAAAATTGATTGAATTGAAAACCAGACTGATCAATGATTTAATCATGTCAATGAACAATAGTCTGCGGACATTTTTCTGTCCGTTCCCAACTGGTCTGGTGATGCTGTTGGGAACCGAACCCTGTCCGGTTACCCACAATCCCCCCGCCTCCATCAGCACCTCCCCCCTCCCGCTCGCCGTCCTCGCCTTGTTTAGCTTTGACACCTCAGCTGTTCAGCAGGCTGCGGAGAGGAAGGTGTGGGGGAGAGCGAGGGGGAGGAGGGGGAGGAGAGTCGATAATGAAGGTAGCATGTTGTCACCACAGATTGTTGCTCAGGGCCTTCCATCGTGTGTGTGTTTGTGTGTGTGTGTGTGTGTGTGTGTGTGTGAACTCCGCCCATCTCCACCCTCCCGAACATCGACTCCATTTAGCCCCAAATCTCATCATCGAACACAAACTTGACGACTGTGTGAACACCAGGAGAGAAAATACATTTTAATAATACAACTTCAAGGTATTTGTGCTTTAGTTTTTCCGTGTTGTGTCACTTTGGCACCAATCACACCGAGACACAACGCCGCAAACCATTCACACTCCCAACCCGTCACATACCCAATGGCCCGTACGTCAAAATATGAGCACTTTAGGGCCTGCTTCAATATTACACACACTCATATCACCTATAATGTGCTTTTCAAAATCAAGATTTTAAATGATCACAGTCTGGGATATGTCAATGATCAGCAGCAACATCGACTGTGACAGAGCACCTATTGGAGAGAGTATGTATATTTTTCTCATCATCTGGGTGTGTTCGTCCGACTTAGTTCGATTTAGTCTGATTTCAGTCAGACCAGCATGTTTACATGGATTTTAAAAGTCCAGATTTAGTCAGACTGACACAAGAAATACATTTTTTGAACATTATGTAAACACACTGAGTGAAAAGAACGTAACTCTACACCTTCACACACACACACACACACACACACACACACACACAGGTATTTCCATCCTCAGTGCTCTGTCATCACACACACCCTGCTGAGTTACGGCTCAGTGAAGGTGATATTAATCCTGATGATTGATCAGTTTCATGATGTCATGATCCAAACATGGTTTACTGTTGGATGACTCACTTGTGCTGTAGATGCCTTTATTTTAATGAGTTTAAATTATTTCCACTTTATTTCTGAGTGTGTGTGCTGCTGCAGGTGTAAACTGGAGGTGTGTGTGGGCGGGGGTGATAGATGTGTGTGTGTGTGTGTGTGTGTGTGTGTCTTTCAGGATGTATATATGTGTACATTAATTTGTTGTGGTTTTTGCATGTTTCATCTGTGTGTGTGTGTGTGCGTGTGCATAAGTGTTTTTGTGCGTGACCGTTGACACGTGTCACACTCACTGTTGCCAACTCCTCTGTAACAGAAGTAGCTTTTGGTAGGGTTAGGGTTAAAGTAGCTAGATGACGTAATCAAATAATTTGCATAATATGAAAATCTGACGGAGGCAAAATCACAGAAACGGCTGAGCAGGTAGTTTACAAACGAACTATTTATGCATTTAAAGCTTGTTTTATTGTCATATATCTATAATGTTAGCTTTTCTTTTCTTTTTTTATTGACCTACTGAATCCAGAGCAAAACAAAACGTGGTCTAGTAGCTTCTGTTTGGACAGAGGAGGACAGGGACAAGACACTGACCGAGTGAGACTGAGACAGAGAGGACTGTGTGAGGGATTTTGGGGTGTGAAACTAAAAAAGAGTGAATATTGAAACAAAAACATAACGTGTCTGCTGTAACCGTACAAAATCATCATCTGTGATTGGTCATAAGCTGCACACGCGTGGTTCGTCTGCAGGGCCAGCAGCTCTCAGAGCGGCCTCAGAGTCCGCTGCAGGTCTCAGAGCGGTCTCAGGTCTCAGAGTCCACTGCAGGTCTCAGAGCGGCCTCAGAGTCCGCTGCAGGTCTCAGAGCGGTCTCAGGTCTCAGAGTCCACTGCAGGTCTCAGAGCGGCCTCAGAGTCCGCTGCAGGTCTCAGAGCGGACTCAGGTCTCAGAGTCCACTGCAGGTCTCAGAGCGGCCTCAGAGTCCGCTGCAGGTCTCAGAGCGGTCTCAGGTCTCAGAGTCCACTGCAGGTCTCAGAGTGGCCTCAGAGTCCGCTGCAGGTCTCAGGGCTCAGGTCTAACGTGAGCTGTAGAACAGGAAATGTTCGATGCTTTTTGCAGAGCTTTGTCAACACAGTCATTACCCTAATAACCGGGAAAAGTCGTTAGATTTGTCGCTGGTCGCTTTTGACTAATTAAGTCGCCAACGGGGTCTGAAAAGTTGCTAGATATAACGACAAAGTCGCAAAGTTGGCAACACTGGTCACACTGCTGCAGTCAGCAGCTGAGGTGGCAGCTTCTCTCCAGAGAGAGCAGCAAGGCATTAACACTACTGGTTCGATTCCCGCAGGGCTCACCTGGTGTTTCGACACTCTGCACACCTGACACATATTGCACAAAACTCCGCCGGAGGTTCACGAGGAAAATGCGTCGCACTCATCTCCCAAACAACTGAAGCAAATGACTTCGCTCACCGGTCTTTATTCACGTCCTTACTTTAATCCGTCTCCGTACAGTCCCGGTGACGAGTGAAGCTCCGTGTCTCCGTAACGTCAGGAGAATCTCAACTATCGCGACATAGCTCCACACGAAATTTGTTTCTTCGCATCCATCACATCATGTCTATCACGCTGCCCGGCCTGAATTCGCGTCTGTCCATGTTATTGACTTTGAATGGAAACAAGCTGCAAAGCGCTCGGTGTGAACGCACAGTAACTTTTTAAAAATTTTCTGAAAGTGACATCGACATCGTTCCAACAGCTGCCCCTCTGTCACTGCTGTGCAGGTGACATGAAGTCATTGACACAAATGCAGATAAAATAACATGCCAGTGTTTATTTCTGTTGTGGAAATGCTAATGTGGTGCTTTGCACTGTTAAACTGCTCTGATCCAACATGAAGATGTCAGTTGTTTCTGCACACAGAGCTGCGTGTTCATCAGTAAACAGTGATTCATATGTTCATAAGTTGAGATGACAAATCATATTAATATCCCTCCCTCCAAAAAAAAGACTTGCTAATGATAGCAAACAGGCTGAGCTTGGCTGCAGATATGCAGCCGGTTGCCACCAGTGTTTCCCGTCGTACTATTTGCACCGCTCGTTCGCTCGCTCGCTCGCTTTGAAAGTGAGAAGTTGATTGGCTGTCAACAACTTTCCACATTTCTCTCTCTCCCTCTCTTTTCTCCTGCAGCCTCATTAACACTAAATGTGCCGCTGGGCAAATGCAGAGCGCATGGCAATATTTGATTACATGAACAATAAATTACCATCAACAGCACGTGCACGAGAGGAAGATAGTGACAATGGTAATTATGTAGAGTCAAAACTGCAGTGTTTGGGGGGGGGGGGGCAGGTAGAGCCGTGACACTCTGCACGCTGTGATCATCGTCACTGTTAACGAGGAATCTGAACGGCTCTGCCGGTCGACTCCCGGCCAATTATACATGTCAACAACACCTGAGGATGAGCTCGCGTAGAGGAAACACACACTCAACATTATTCAGTGGGAGTAAGATGATATGTATGTATGGCACTTAAAGGCTTAAGTTTAATTAGAGATTTGTTTACTTGCAGTACTTTTACTCCACAACTTTTAGGACACCGCTCTCTCACACCCAAACGACACAACAGGTGGATTTTCACTGGCTCCCAACATGCTTTCAGCCACTTTTCCACTGCACGGAAAGAGCTACTAACGTCTGGCTTTTGTGTTTGGTGGCAAATTCGGCATTCGCTCCCGGAACAAATGACCATATTCACGGATATTTACCAGCTTCAACTCCGATCGGTGATCAGTGACTGAAATACAAAATCTGGGTGGATCAGTTCATTTTAGCCCTGCTGCATGTGCAGTGCAATGATGGGCAGCCAAAAAAGACCACCGTCTACGTCCAAGCGACCATCGAACATTGTTCTACATTTAGGCGGTACGAAGTTTGAACCAAAGGACTGTGGCCTGTCTAGGTCCTGACTGGTTGGCTGGTTTGCCGCCCTTTGCGCTCCTTAAATTACGCCATTAATGTCAACCTAACATTGTCCAGACGCGTATCGTGTGGATGCGACAGGCCCGTCCGCGTATCGCGCTGTCACGGCAGGAGCCTTCCGGTGGCGTATGATATCAATGTCAGTTTTTAAAGGTGCTATATAAATTAGTTTTTAGTTTTATTATTAAGCTGTGTATCAGCAGCAACAGAAAGTTTTCTGATTGGACGGGGAGTCTGGGTCCGCACGGGCCGGATTCAGGTTTCTCCTCCCGGAGAGGAGATCTCCGTCTCTGGTGTTTTTCTTTTTGTTCACTTTCTCTCTTTTTCATTTATCAACATTTTCTTCTCATTTCTGACTCTCAGTTGATCTTTTTCTTTGCCATTGTTTCTGTCCTCAGTTTTTTGCTCAGTTCGGTCTTCCTCCTCCTTCTCTGTGCTCTCTCCTCTTCCTCACCTCTCGTTCTATTTTTATCGTTCTTCCTCCACACTCTCACCCTCCGTCTCTCTCCAGAGCTCCCGCTTTTGTTGTCATTAACGACACGTTTTCTCTGCTTCATTTCTTGATGTAGTCTTCTAGTTTTTCTTCAGTCTTTCAGTCTTTCATTTCTCATGCTGAATCAGTTCTCTCAGTCCTCTCACATCCCTTCTTCTTTTCTCTGATCAATTCCAACATTTACTCCTCCAGCGTTTCACTTTTTTGTCTTTGTTCACCTCGTCAAACTCTCTTTCACCTCCAGCAGTCGTGCTTTCTTTTCCTTTCTTTTGCTTACCTTTCTTTATTTTTCCCTCTTCTTTCTTTCAACATTTTCTTCTGTTTTTCATTTTAATGACTTTTCCTCCTCATTTCTTGCTGCTTTTCTTTTTGAATTTATCAATTCTTGTTATTCTGCTTTTTCTCTCTCCCATGTGTTTAATATACGTGTGTGTGTGTGTGTGTGTGTGTTATACACTTTTCTTGATATTTTTCCTCTGTTATCTGATATTTTTAAAATAATTCTCTCTCTCTCTCTCTCTATTTATAGATAATTTTCAGGTCATGTTCTCGCCACCTTTTACAATATCACACCAAGCTGCTGATTGCTTTTTTTCCAGTATTTTTGAAAAAAATCAAACCAGTTTGCTTTAAAAGTTTGAATGGTTGTAAAATCTGCTGATGTCAGTCCATGTTTCAAAGTGAATGTTTCATGTATGTGTACATAAATGTGTGCGTACATATATGTGTGTATTTATATTTTGCCTCATCTTCTGTATTCACTCTCTTAGGAAACATCTCCGTCGTCTTTCTGTTTTGTTCTTCGGCTCTCTTCTTCCCACACATTTTTAATTCTCTCCGTCTTTCTTTTCTCTCTTCTGACACATTTCGCCTTCCCTCTCTCTTCTGTCAGAACACACACACACACACGCACACACACACGGCGGAGGTGAAGTCGAGAGGCTTGTCTTAGCGTGCCATCTGTCCTCGGCGCTGACGTTGGCTCTAATTACCGCGTCTCCCCTGGCTAATGCTGCCTCATTAGGCCTCCGGAGCATGTGCAGCCGACACAAGCGCCGCCGAGAATTTGCACCAGGAAACACGAGCTCGAGCCATTATGGGATCAGGAAATCTGTCTGGTGCGACAGGCAATTCACACCAGCGGCTAAACGCTCATTTTGCTTCTCTGCCTCTCTCTCTCTCCTCGGTTCCTCCTCTCTCTAGTGCTCTCTCGCTCCGCTCGTCTGGCTCTCAAAGGCGTTTCAGAGGCCCGAGTCCAAGACCCAAAACAAAGGAGTCAAGACGGAGTCCTGCTCCAGCAGAGACTCAACGCTTCAACTCAGTTCAGCCAACAGTCTCTCATTTCACCGCCTCTCAGCAGATACTCGAACCTCTGAACTCACTTCATACTTAATGTTACTTTAAGCTTTATTAATAACTAGAAAAGACAAAAATCTTTGTGTGTTTGAACTGAAAATACAGTTTATTAGTAATAAAGTATATTAGCACTTTTTTAAAATATTTTTTTAATTCTTGCTTATTAAACCTGTTTTTTGTGTGTGCTAATTTTCATCTCCTTTTTTAAAATGTCTTGCTTTATTAAGTTACTCATTAACGTGTGTGTTTTCAAAAAACACACAAAAACAATTTGCTCAGGTTTCAAAGGGTTAAGAGGAACAATTCATATAATCTGACGACAAATCCCCAATGAAACTAATCAATGAGACAAAAACACCTTTTCTCAGCCGAAGAGTGAAATTCCTCCAAAAATTTTTTCTGCAGTTAGAGCGCTGTGTGTGTGTGTGTGTGTGTGTGTGTGTGTGTGTGTGTTAGTGTTAATCACAGCAGTGGCAGCTGATGATTGTTGTATTGCTGTGTGTTTTAGAGGTTTGCATGAATACAGACATTCTTATATTTTGTTTGATGTTTTTCAGGTTCAAACCTGAATTTGTTTTTTTTTTCATGTCTGTTATGAAACTTGAACTTAGCAAGTCCCAAGTCGAGAAAATCAAGTCCCAAGTCGAGAAAATCAAGTCCCAAGTCGAGAAAATCAAGTCCCAAAAAAAGAAATTCAAGTCCAAAGGCAAGAGAGACAAGTGAGTCAAGTCCCAAGTCAAGAAAGGCAAGTCATTCTTTCTTTCTTACTTTTTTACAAATCTCTTGCTAATTTTGAGTCATTTCTGAAGTTAGTGATTGCCTTCCAACGTTTTTTTAAAGAAACCTAATTCGCTCAGGTTTTAAAGGGTTAAGAAAAACAATTAAAATCTTCTGATGACAAATTCTACAATCAAACTAAACAATGAGAGAAAAACACATTTTCTCTGTAAAATTCCTCCTTTTTTCTGCTTGTAAAGACTATACTGTAGCCTGTATGTGAATATATAGTTATGCATACAGACAGACCATTTACGATGTTTTGCGGGTTCAAATTTTAAAGAAATATTTTTTTCACATCTGTTGTAAAACTCAAACTTGCAGCAGCTTTTAAAAACACCTGCAGTGTCTCTGTCATTCTGTCATTTTATGTTTTCTGTGTGTTTCTAATTTGTTGTTTTATTCATCCGCAGACGCTGGAGCGAGCGGACAGACGGCAGGACGGCAGGACAGATTTACAGGGAAGGATGTTACAGTTTCACGGAGCACCACGCCTGCAGGCTGTTTCATGTTTCGCGGCTCAACATGTCGTTCACACACCTGAAGACTTCCTGTGCGCTGGTGGAGCTCTGCGTGGACGCTCAGAAGCCGCACGGTTATTTCATTCATTTAATGCATCCCTGAAAAAAACTTCTGAGTTCATAACCTAAAAAAGTAGATAACTGTGATTCATAATCAGGAATTTGACATACTATGTGCACATTTGTTTGCTTGCCTGCAGGTTTCTTCTCATGGGTGAAAATTAACACCTGCCAGAAACCAAATGCTGTTTACTCCGGCAGGATCTCACACTGTAAATGAAGCTTTTTCTGTTTCACGGCGCTGAGAGTTTCCTGCTGTCTGTCTGTCTGCTTCGTGTCCCTGCAGCTCCTCGCCGTGAATCATCTGACAAACTGCGAGATAAAGATCTAAAGTCTTTATCTCCTCGGGTGTCTCCGCTGCGGTTTGCTCGCTCTGATGGCGGTAAATCTGTGGGAAATCGATAATTGCAGCGAGTGAGCGACAGACGTCTGGTGTCAGTAACTGTAAACTGTTCCGCGCCGTCTCAAGTCTTTGTTTATCGGAGATGTTCACGACAAGCGCTGCGGCGACTGGTTAACCAGAAACACAACAAAAGAGCAGGAGAGGTTCGTGATCTGACTGCAGATCAGATGCAGGCTGCCGAGAGGTGTTAGTCATGTGATCGCACAGAGCCGGCGGGGAGAGAAGCTCTTAATGCAAACAGACACTAATTTATGCAAAGTGGCATCAAGCTCTGAAGCTGAAAAATGCAGCTTTTAAGATTTAATCAACACCAAAAGACATTCTTAGTTAGTATCGGGCTTTAAATGAGGATGTTTTTAAAAAACCCTCTCATTTAGAAGAGCTCCGCAGCACAAATCAAACCTCCAGAGTGCTGCACCACGAAGTAAGATGAGGTTGTTAGCAAGTTTTGTTGTGTCTAAACACCCCCAAATTACACATTTAACGTCATCTTGCTTTGTTTTTCTGGCTTTTTGGGTTATTGCTCAAAGTACAGACTGTACTTCTGCACTTTTGTATAACCCGCCACCATTGGCCACCATCTGGGGTTCAACACGGGGGGGTGGATTTGGTAAAGTGTGATGATGTCATCATGCTATTATGCTGCAACTCGGAAGTTGAGATATTCCAACGTCCTGCTCGAAAAAGATCAAACGACACTCAAAGTCAGAGTTCGATCTTCGCACGAATCCATGAACCCCAACTTCAGCGGCAGTGCTGCCAGATTGGAATTGTTAAACTATCGTACCACAGGTTCAAAATTATCGTCAAACGCCAGTCACAGTCCCGAAAATGAATAGGTCAAATTTATAACTTTAGTAAACAAGTATCCAAGCGACTTCTTAGCGTCATTCCCAATGCACAAAAAACCCACTAACTCCTGCTAACATGAATGAATGACGCACGGCGACAACGTTTTGTTCATGTGTGTTGACATCGATGGACGTAGTTCGTAGTAAGTCATGTCACAGCACAGTCTGCACACATCGCACTTGATTTGTACCCAGGTTTACTCAGATCCATGTCGCACAGCGAAACTGCGCCAAACTTTTAAGACTGCAAAAATCTCTCAGTCTGCAGGAGTCTTTAGAGAGAAGCTTTTTCTCAGCTTACACAGCCAGCGGACGAGTGTTTACAAAAACAAAAAGCGGAGCGTGCTCGACAAACGTGACCTGTTCATGTCATCATGGCCCCAAGCGCGATCGGCTTCTTATTTTTTGCACAACATGAAGAGAACTCAGCCAGACAGTCCTGTACTCCCGCCCCTGCACCTGGTGCAGATAATGTCCTGGTGTTGGTGGAGTATTCCCCTCGGTGCGGTTCATCTCAGCTCCTCCATATGTTCCCAGTTCCTCCTGAAGGACTAATGGAGAAGGTTTGAAGATGAGGGCCAACTGGGCTGTTGACCAACTTCTGTCCGTGCCAGAGCTCCACGCTGCTCTGCAGCATCACACCATCATTCACTTCACTTCTCACTCAAATGACTTTTTGTCTGCTTTGTTTCTTTAGTGTCAGTAATCCAGAGATGTTTCCTGAACCTGGATCTGATCTGCTTATTACTTTAATTAACACACAATTTAAAAAACCTTAGAAGAGTTATAGTCAAGTTACAGACTGCAGGCCAAATCTGGCCCTTGACAGGGCCCCTTGTGGCCCCCCAACCATTTTCTGATTCACAATAAAAATAAAGTGATTTACACTGGGAATTATTTTTGTTCTTTTTAGTCTCCATAAGGTGTCAGAGACATAAAACAGCATCAAAATAGAGCTTGTTGATCAAAAAGAGCCAGAGGAGGATCCCCCACACCCCCTACAGAGGTCCTAGATGAGACACTGATGTCCTAAAATCCAAGAAAAGAAAGAATTCTAGAAATATCCTAAAATTTGAAAAATGTCTAAAATCCAAAAAATGTCCTGAAATCTGAAAATTGTCCTAAAATCCATGAGAGATGATTAAAATCCTAAATACACCCCAAACTCTTAGAAACATCCTTAAGTCCCAGAAATGTCACAAAAATCTAGAAATGTCCTGAAATCCTAAATATGTCCCAAAACCTGAGAATTGTCCCATAATCTTACACAAGTCCTAAAATCTGAGAAATGTCCTTAAATCTCAAAAACGTCCAAAAATCCGAGCATGTGCTAAAATCCTAGAACCCTGTATGGGGCTGCTGAGACCGTCCCCTGGCCTGCTGTCATTTTACAAACGTCCCCAAGCAAAGCCAGCTGAGTATCCCTGTCTTAAAGTATCTTTTTGTTTTTTAGTAATTAAAAAGAAGATTTGGAGATTTGTGTTTCTGATGATATAAATGCTGAGAAAACAGCAACGCAGAGAAGCTGAAGTTCACTGAACCGACCGACCGCGACTCTGAAATCACTTCAGCCAAACTGGTCTTCTCTGGTTGGACTGAGCGCCCACACAGACGCGTCCTCCAGCCCGCACTGACCTCTGTTCATCTGTGATCCGTCCCCAAACCTCCGCCGTCCACTGCGTCCGGAAGCCCAAATCCAGACCGACGCCCACGCAGCAACGTCAGGACGAACCGGGCCAAACTCCCACCGCCGCCGGCATCCTTCGGCCTCGGCCGCTTCCCACGTCCGCGCACATCATCTGGGAGGAAGCTGGGCGCTCGCTGCCGTCGTCTGTTTGGGTCAGGCCTCAGACACCCACCACGAGAGGAGGGGAGGCACAAATTATCCCTCCAAACGCTGCAGAACAATGGAAACGTGCCGGTCCAAAAAATGGAAAAATCACTGGACAAACAGAAAAGACACCTACACTGATGACACCATGAGCAGCACCAGATAATGACGGATAATTGTGCTTTTAAAAAGATAATTGGAAGAAACAAAGTCGAGGAGAAAACAGGAAACTGCTTCGTTTAAAATGTAAAAAGAAGTGAAAGTTTATCCTCCTGATTCCTTTTTTCTGCTGATTTTTTATCATCTGAAGGCAGAGATGACGACGGCGGAGGCAGCCGATTCACTGATTCAGTCGACTTTAAATACTCAGTTATTTCTGTTCGTGTCCCGTATTTTTAGGAGACACTCGGTGGCAGATGAATCTCCATCAGCAGGTGGAGGGTGACACGTCGACTCCAGGCCCGTACGCTTTGTGCTGCCGTGCAGAAAAAGAAGAAGAAGAAGTGAGCGGACGTTCGTCATTGTGTTTGCAGCCGGCCCTCTGCGAGCGGGAGCCGGTCCAGCCATCTTGTGTGGAAAAAATTTCGGACTGGGCACGAGCCGGCCATCTGCAGCTCCAGGCCTTCAGCCGCCAGCAGCCAGAAACACTTCAGCTACTGGAGCGCGACGGAAATCAGAGGCAGAAATGTCTGGAAGGAAACGGTTTGCAGAGCGATTTACATTCACTGCAGCAGCTTCTGCTGCCTCTCTGTCTCCTGCTCTACATTTTAAAAGTCCAACATGAAACCTGACAGAACACGCACCAAAAAGGCTTTCTTTTAGCTGTTGTGGAGTTTGTTTGTTTGTTAATTGGATTTTCACGTCGTAGAATCAAATCTGAAGTTTTTCATACATTGGGCAGCTTTCCATAAACACACACAAATTGAAATTGTGAGTAAAATATGGAAACACGTCATTTTCGAGGGGAAAAAGTCCGATTGTTAAAAGCCATATTTGTCCAAACAACAATTTTTAATCTTTTCTAGGTCTGTGAGGTCACATGACGCTGTGAGGTCACATGACGCTGTGAGGTCACAGGAACTGGCTCCCTCATGATGCAGCAGGAGCTGCAAGAGCTGTTATTGCATCACTCTGAGAAAGTTTTTAACCCACAATTCCTCTGTGAAATCCTGGACTACATCTCCCAGAAATCCCTCATACGTGGCCGCTCCCACGTATAAGGGGCTCGCCTTTCCATCATGGCTCCATAACACGCCTACGCGGCCTTGGATTGGAAATAATGACGGCTAGTTTGGTGGCTGCAATAGAAATAAAGCTGCTGATGTTTTGAACATCCATCGCCATGGTTACTGGGATGTTATCACCAGAGGAGACGTCACGTGACATCACTCAGAGGAAACACAGTCAGCTCCATGTTGAGTTTTATCAACATTTTGAAAATATCACTGAAGTTTTCTCTAACTTTTCTTGAGTAATCTACTGATTAGATCTGTGTGAAAAATACAAATGTAACGTTTTAGTGGTTTTCAGAAACTTACAGTCTCAACATTTTCTTCTGGGCAGAACAGAAACTTTTTAAAAATTAAATTAACTTTAAACTCGTTTAAATCTGAAGACATTTTGATGCTAAGCCTCCAGGTCGATTCACCAATAACTTCTGATTTCTTCTCTTCTCCCTCAGCTGATGCTCAGAGGGATCTTTGTCTCTCTCAGCTAACAATTTTAAAGGAAACTTTCTACAACCTAAAAGCATCAGGGACGATTCAGACGAACAGAGTCCTCTCACTCATCACACAGTCGTGTGTAGCTGGATTTTTACATGATCTGCCTTCTTACGTCTCCCTGTCATTAACTGTAACTTCCTTTAGTTTTGTCTCCAGGTGAGGACAGAGAGCGTCCATCATGAGACTCTTCTTCACCTTTAAGAGAAAAAGATCAAATCTTCTGACGACAAATTCTCCAATTAAACTAAACAATGAGAGAAAAACACCTTTTCTCAGCCGGAGTGTGAAATTCTCTTTTCCTCTGCAGGTAGAGCGCCGTGTGTGTGTGTGTGTATGTGTGTGTGTGTGTGTGAGAGAGAGAGAGAGAGAATGACAGCGATGAAGATGATGATGATGGTGGTGGCAGTGCCGAGGGTCGAGACGAGGAGGTGACATCATCTCTACACCTGAGGCGGCGGAGATGACACCTCCGTCTCTGCGACAGGTGAGAAGACACAAACAATCCGGAGCGGATAATGAGGACGGCTGCTGGTCTCAAACATTGTCTCCGTCTGCGCCTTCAGGTTCAGTTTTTTGGGATCTGTGTACATATTTTATCGCCTGTGTTATGAGTGGAGGCAGACCGTTTAAACCCGCAGCCTTTTTCACAACCAGAGAGAAATCGATATGAGTTGAAGTTGTGTTGGTTCTTCAAACTGTATCATCTTTAACCCTTAAAATCCTGGAATAGCATCAGTTTTCTTGTGCTGCGGTCAGACGCCTTTCACGCACATATCTACTGCACTGTACCTCTATTTTCTATTCGATTTGTATTTTTGTACAGTCTGTTTGTACAGTACATTGATCTTTTATTTATTCTATTTGACCTTTCATGCATGCAACTTTTACTCCTGTACTGCTGCAACACTTGAATTTCCCCTCTTGTGATAAAGGATTATCTTATCTTATCTTAAACCAAAAACCTAAAAACACAGTGGCATCATGACAAAAACCTGGCTTTTAAAGGGTTAAAATTCTGAAAATGTATGAATAATGATATTTATGATTAGGACTGATGTTGGTTAAGAAATAGTAGAAGTAGAAAATAATATGATTGTATATATCTGTCCAAGCTTGATTTTGAAAAGCGCACATTGTGCACAAGGCGATACAAGTGTGTGTGTGATGTTAAAGCAGGCCCTAAAGGGTTAAGTGGGAGGTTAAATAACTTGATGATAATACAGCTGATACAGCAGTTGAAAGCGTCTTTGTTTCTGCGATTCTCTGCAGGTTTATGGATGTTTCGCCTCTGACGGACATCAGAGGAAGTCGCAGTCTGGAGAGTCACTTTCACCCGCTGAACATTTGACTGTTCGGACGCTGTTTAGCTCTTCAGGAAGTGTAAGTCAGACTGAATCAGATCAACACGTGTTTCATGTCCGTGAGTTCATATTTCAGAGTCATTGAGAGGAGAATCGGTTCACCTGCAGCGTTTCTGTCTCCTCCTCAGCTCTCTGTCTCATGCTGTTTGAGATCATAATAACCAGTCGTTTCACCGTGTTACCATACGGGGGAGGAAGAGCTGCTCTTTATTACTGATCATTTTTTGTATCAATATTCTGAATCTGTAAAGTAACTAAAGCCGTCAGATAAATGTGGTGAAGTAAAAACTACAGTAAGTGTTGCATAAAAGTCATTAATATTTTCCTCCTCTGACTTTCAGGTCAGGACCCTCAGAGTCTCCGTCCGTCCGTCCGTCGGTCGGTCGGTCGGTCGCTGCCTGCAGTCGGTGAGTGTTTGACTTGATATCCGGTTCATGTTTTTAGTGGATTCCTTTTTTAAAGTGCAGCTCACAGATTCAAGTTTACAAACAGCGTGAAATATGGAGGAGAGAGACGCTTACCTGGTTTACACCTCTGATGAGAGCTGAAGTGTGTGTGTGTGTGTGTGTGTGTGTGTGTGTGTGAGAGTGAGTGTGTAAAGGTGAGATAATTGACTTGGACAGATTCCAGGAAACTCCTACACACAGGAAGTAGAAAGAACATTATTTCAGAGTAAGACGTCTTTAACAAACTCACTGTGACAAACTGATCGCTGCATCGTTGCTGTTGGTCTCGTAGTATTCGGGGATCTCCGTACGCTGCTGGTGTGTGTGACGTCACAGAGTGCTGACACACCCTTACAGAGTGGCCAACCAGGAAGTTAGCATCGCACTGGTTCACTTTTTGAATGGGATTTTTGATTATCGCCAAAAATAATCTCTGACGAACACAAGTTTATGATACTTGCAGGCTTTGTTCAGTGTGATAATCTTCACAGATGAACTCCACTTTTGTGTGTTTCGAAGCCTAAATTAAATCACCAGAAGTGAAAAAACTGTTGTAAGACTATAAACCAACTACATCGTGGTCACACGACGTAAACGTCACCAGCCCGAATCGTTCAACTTTACTGTAAAAACAGATTAAAACACAATAGAAAAACATTATAAACAGATAATTTCTACAAGTTGGTGCGTGACTGTTGTAAAGCTGTGAAGGCGGCGAGTGAGTTTACTGAGTTTCGGTGTCGCTGTGAACACGTCTAACGATTAACACTGTTGTCCCATTTAGCCACTTGTTAGCAAACGCCTTTTTTAAGATGCGTAAAACTTTTAAAGTTCAAACATTTTGTTTGTACGGACGTATTTTATGTTGCAGGGAAAAAAACGTCCATATATCTTAAGCCTATGAAACTACAGACCGTATTTATGGAATTTTACTAAAAACCCATTTTTGAGACTTTGAGACGAGGAAACCGGAAGTGCTAAAAGGCCAACAGACTTCCGAATTTTAGGACTCACTGCTTCAACACTCTATGTGCACCTCCACATCACTGCAGTGGGCTCAGAGGTCAGAGGTCAGAAAAGCTGCTGATGTTTCTCTGTAATTGTTGCTGGAAAAAAAACGCCTTTATGAACGCAGAAACCGATTTGACGAGCTGCTTTCTTTCGGCACATGTTGCACATTCACTTTTGCCGTTCTAGGCTAAAAACAATTACGCTGCCACTCGATTTCTAAAGAACCACACCACGAGTAACACACAACAGCCAGTATGGCCGACACATAACACAAACAAAAATAACAACAAACATCAACACGCCATACGCGTTAGGCAAACAACAGGAACAACAAATGCTGCTCGCCAATAAGGCTCACGCAAAAACCAACAACAATACAAACAAACGCCTGCATGCTGACACATAACGCAAACAGCAACAAACACTATTATGACTTACATTTTACACAAACAACAATAACAATAAACATCAAAATGCCATAATCATAACGCAAACAATGACAATCGTCAATATGGTTTACAAAAAGACGCAAACAACCCCAACAAAAAAACGCCAAATTAAACACATAAATGTCTCACATAATACAAACAACAATAACAACAATATGGCTGACATAAAACACAAACAACAATTACAAACAACATGCCATACGCATTTAGCAAACAGGAACAACAAATATGGCTCGCCAATAAGGCTTACTCAGCAATAACAGCAATATGGCTGACGCAAGAAGCAAACAGCAACAACAGCAAACTAAAGTGTCATACGCACAACATAAACAGCAAAGACAGCAAAGGCCAACGTGCCAAATACCCAACAACAAACACCAATATGGCTTACGCAGATCACAAACAACAATAACAACAAACAAACAACAGTAATTCTGCCCTCTGTACGACGTTTGATCAGCAATTCTAAAATTGCCTTAATGTGCGATAATTTGAGCTCTGTCACATTTAATTACTAAACTTCGTTTAGTTTACACGTCTCATTTGAACTCCTCTTTGTCACATGATCTCCTTACAGCCAGTCGCTGTGGTTCAGGCCATGATGACATAAACGTGACGGGTCACGTTCGTCGAGCACGCACGAACGTCGTTTGTTTTCGTAAACAGTCCCCAGGCGTTTAAATACTAGAGTTATGAATTTTACGAGTTGGTTCTCGTGATTGTGACCGGCGTACGGTCATTTTTCTTATTATACAATCGTTTTAAGCCACTGGTTCTATAGTTTAACATTTCCAATCTGGCAACGCTGATGCAGAGCGTCCGCCCTCCCGACCTCCTTCACATCAGCAGGAATCAAACCTGTGAATCCATCAGACTGAACTAAATATGGTCTGCAGAGCGCCTCCGTGTGAGCGTCCCTCTGCAGGACGGAGCGCGTTGGTGTGTTTGGGCAGAGATCCAGATCGCGGGAGACTTGTTGTGATGTGACTTCTCACACACTTTAGCGGCTGCGGCGTTTTGTGTGGCTGCCGTTTGTTTCCTGCCTCTCTCTCCACCCACCCGCTCGCCTCAGAATCTGTTTCACTCACTAAATTGGCTCCTCAGACACCCTTCCTCTCCTTCCCCGTCTCCTCATTTAAAAAGTGAGAAATTATAATTATCTGAATTATGCTTTTAATGATGCGTTAATTAGAGTCATGGAGTGAGATTAGCCTATGAAGTATTACTTGTGAAATCCTTCCAGAGCTGCTCGTGCAGGCAGAGAGAGAAATGTTGGTGTGCTCGGTGATTAGCGCACCAGTAAATAACAGAACAGATTGCGGTGCATATGCTTATGATTACAACTTTTAAACCAACGCTTTAAACTCACACCGACTGTCTTCTGCTGGCAAGAGGTTTCTGTACTAACAGCCCAGTCAGTTTTGTGTTTCCTTCAGAGGCTCTCTGTGCTATTCTCACCAAATGTGAACTATTATTATAACGTGTGATCCGAACACTGATCTCAGCTTCACTGCTGCACTATCAAAGGGTGTTTAGGAGGAAGATTTTAGCTCCCGCTCCTCGGAAACACGCACTTATTCACAATTGATATCAAACATGAATCAAATGACAGGCTGGAGAATTAGACCCAGAAAAGTCATAGCATTTGCAAACAGCAACATTCAGGCCTGGAAAAGTTCCGCAAATTTACATATATTATGAATGTGTCGTAAAATCATGGAATCATGTTTTGCAAGCCTGTATGATAACACACGATGTGCTCAAGAACCATCAGAAATTTGAAAAGTTTCTGGCTGTGATAAATGGTGGCATTTTTGGCATTTTTTTTAACATAACATGTCAGCAGGCCTGAGGTTTGGAAGGCGTGTTGTCCTTAAAAATAACCAGATTTTTTAAAGAAAAAATATGTCACCGGTACTTTTCTTTAAAAATCGGCAAAAATATTTAAAGAGAAAAAAACAAAACAACTAAGAAACTTTTTTTCTCCAAAAAATGCAAACCATTTTAAATGAAAAAAAAAACCAGAAAAAAAGTTGCCAAAGTTTCTTTCTTTAAAAATCCTGAAAAAAAAATGTTTAAAAAATAAATTATCATAATTTTTTCTTTAAAAGTCTGCAAAAAATGAAAAAAAAACCAAAACAAAATACAGCAAATTAAAGTTGTATGTCCATCCACTAAAGCCATAAAAAACATAAGTCCCTCCACAGAGCTCAAGTTTTTATTTTGCGAAGGAGCACCGATGGCATTTTTAAGAGAATATATGTGAGAAATGATCCTTCAGGAGCAGCCGGAGGAGAGCAGCAGGAGAGCAGCTTGACTGTCAGAAGCAGGATGTGCTCATTATTATATGGCTGACAAAAAAAAACAGAGAAGAAGAATCTTGTTTGAGCTTCGGCACGTTTAAGTATCTGATAATGTGCGTGTGAAAGCATTTGTTCTGGCAGCGAGGGGAGAAAACACAGAGCGATTATTTGAAATGATCCTCTGTGTTTGTCTCCGCACACAGAAACAGAAACACAAAGCAGTTTACTGGCTCATTGAGCTTCATGTAAAACACGTGTGCCATTATTACCACGCGTGTTCCAATCAGCTCCTCACATTTACATACAGAGAGGAGGAGGAGGGGGAGGAGGAGGAGGAGGTCTTCCTCTGTCGGTCTTCATGTTAAACACTGTTAATGCCTCCATTAGTGGTTCGTTCTCTCACGTCATCTCAACTCATAAAAGAACAAGGTGACCTTTGACCTCTTACAGAAAAGTGTTTAGTTGTAGGTGTCAGGTTTGTCAGTTCCACCACAGGAAATGTCCTAAAATCCTAAAAATGTCCTTAAATCCTAAAATTTTCCTGAAACCCTGAAATTGTCCTGAAACCCTGAAATTGTCCTGAAACCCTAAGCATGTCCTAAGATCCTAAGAACAGCTGGAGCTGCTGTGATTGGCCCCTGGCCTCCGGTCAGTTTGTAAAAGTGGCCCCCGGACAGACGAAAGTTCGTATCTCTGGTTTATTCTTGTGAGTCTGTCGTCTCCCTACAAACACGACTCTGTGTGAACATTTTTAGGCTTCAGGTCCTAAACCTGAGTCAGTGAGTCCTCTCTCTGCTGGCGGGGGACAAACAGACCGTGCAGTGGACATTTGGGTAATCCGCTCCTGTAAAAACAGCGGCTGGAGCGTTTTGAATCGGAGGCGGCCATGTTCGCTCAGCCTCGGCGGCGTTTAGGGGCTGGCGATGAGCCGCGGGGTCCTCTCTGTCCAAACCCCGCGAGGGAAATCAGCCTGCTAATTTGCAGGATGTGGCGTCCTCGTCCCCGGGCTTTAAGCATGCATGGCTGCAGCTAAACAAGCAGCACGGAGGAGGGGCCCCGCTCGCACTGTTTGAAAAGACGGAGCCGATAACGAGGCCTCCTCTTAACCTGCGGCTGCCTCTTAAACAAATGAGCCCGGATCACTAACTGACGTCCTCGCTGAGGCTGGGACACCCGGGGACGGAGACATGCAGGTCCATTCGGACTAACTGAAAAATGCACTTCATTTTGAAGTACAGTGAATTTGCTGCACAGAGCTTGTGCTCGATTTTCTGTTGTAGAGTGAGAGGTTGTTTTGGGTTTTTTCGAGACAGTAACTATTTCATTGCCCTGTTTTTGGTATTATGTGCATGAATGTTCTGCTTTGATTCCCCAAAGCTACAAATAATTTTCCTTGGCCATCTGAAAATAATTTCTATTTTTATGGTTTTGGCAGTGATAAATGGTCATTCTGGTGATTATTAATTTCGGCAGGCCCGCAGGTTTGGAAGGCAAGTTTTCTTTAAAAATAACCCAAAACTTTTGAAAGACTAAAAAAAACAAAACAAAACAAAAAAAAATTTAAAGAACAAGAAATTGCCAAATTCATTAAAAATGACCAAGAAAATGTCCAAAAAAGCGGGTGGGGCTTTAAAAAAAAAAAAAAATTTCGAGAAAAAAATCTCCATTAATAAATAAAAAAAGCCAAAACTTTTCTTTAGGAAAACAAACCAGTGGGCCTGCGAGTTTGGAAGGCATGTTTTCATCAAAAAGTTTGGGACCCAGGAAGGGTCACTGGGAGGTAGTAACATGTGACGTCTTTGGATAAAAAAATGCTGAATAAATCAGAATTGAAACTGGTTACAAAAACGTCAGATATAAACGGTGCAGGTGAAGCATAAATTGTCAAGAGCATAAAACTGAAATGTACTAACAGCCAGATTGTGATATGAACTCATCATGTACAAAAATTCATCACATCCGTCAGTCATGTGTGTTATCTGCTTTTTGAGCGCTTTTGCAGAAATTTGAATAAATACAAGTGATACAATTTTACGATCAAGAACTCGAGCTCTCAGTCTGCACTGACGGGATTTATTAGTTCAGTTCTCACAACAATCTTATCAAGCTTATTTTATCAGCTCTCTTCTCAGCATCTTTTATTTGGCGGGATGTTAAACCCAAAGTTTAATAAGATTAAGAAATCTCCTTAAAACTGGTCACATTTGATCCAACGTGACTCTTCTCGTGATGAATCTTCTCTAACGAAGCCAACTCCTGTTAAACTCTCATAAGTGAGTTTAATAAAAGTATACAGCTGCCGATCAGCTTCCTGAAGTTTATTTCTGTAACGAGCGGCAGAAAGCGACATTAGGATTCGTGCTGACAGCTCGGCTATGGAAGGACTTGATTGATGGTTTTCAGATGCTGATCTGCCGATCACAACAGTTACACCTTTACTGAGTCATAACATCAGCGATTAGACTCTTTAGTCTCAGTGTCAGAGAGTCAGACACCGACAGCGGCAGATGTTTGGCTGCTCTCACCGATGATGGAGGATCGCAGCTTTTATGACTCATTATGAATATTATTGAGCTGATAGTAAAAAGCTGTTGCACATATCTTTGATTCGGTTTGTTCTGCAGAAACCATTTTTTGCAAACGGGAAACCTCGAGTTCACCTGTTTGAGATTAGTTTTTAGCAGCAATGAAGTATTCAGATCCTTCACTGCAGTAAAAGTAGTTATACACACCAGTTTTTACCACAGAATTAGAGTCGATGTGTAGCGCTGGCTGGAAAGGTTTACCTTGTCTGTGTCCCAGCTCTGGATCTGGAAAGTAATAATGCCACGTGATAACGCTGCTGGTTATGATGTAATATAAGGAGCTCAAATGTGCCAACCAGTTTTACTCTGAAGTCGTCACACGTTGACGGTCGGGCAGTGACCGTCCTTGTCTTCCGTGTATAACGTGTAAGGTATCCCTGTCTGCCGAGGTACGACTGAGAACGGGTTGCGTAACCACGTAATATTAAAAAGCCAGAGTGCGCTTATAGGGCAGGCGGGCGAAGAGGTAAATGCTCACCAAACAACCAACTTTCACACGGGAGTCTAGAGTCCACGTCTTGTCTGGATGTGTGTGTTTGTATGTGCGTTTGTGTTGCGTTTGTGGAGTTCGCTTTGTGTATGTGTATCTATGTGTGTTTTTTAAACCTTACCATGCGCTCTTCTTGCCTAACCCTAACCATCATGACAGTCCGGTGTGAAAGTAAGGACCGTGCCGCTGAATCCCACCACGTGCTTTTGTTGACATGACGGTAACGGGGTGAGACATCCAACCACGTGCATTTCTGTACCAGTACCCGGCACGTCATGGCTTGATGCGGGAAGAATACCTAAAACATCAGAGGTTGACGTGGAAGGTCGCCTGACCGAACATCACCATGTGACGAGTTCGGCATCCCGGAGCGTGAACAGCTGACGCATAAGGACACCGAAAATCTCATAACTAGACGCAGAAGGTCACAGAGCGGCACCATGTGACAAGCTGGGATGAGAACGTGTTGGTTTAGACAGAAAACCAAAGTGATAACCTCATAAACTCTGCTGACGAGTCTCTTAAAAACATCTGGTGGCACAAAAAGCCCAAAACGCTGGAAATGCAGTAATGTCTAACAACCCGTTTTGTTGTTAGTTGATGTTGAACAGCTTCGTCTCTTCAGTTTTTTTCCATATTCTCCTTTTCACGGCACACTTCAGCCTCGACTGTTGCCGTGTCGACTGAGAAATTTGTTCAATACGAAGGATAAATAAATCCTTTCTCTCGTCGCTCGCTGATGAAAGTTTGGCAAACTGGAGTAAAAGGTTCAATCAGAGAACAAATTATGGCAGCGGAAGCTACAAACGTTGTCACCGTTCACTTCCCTGCTGCCAGTTAACCCCCCCTCCACCACCCCCTCGTCAAAAGCTGATTTTTATTCAAATTAGCTCTTTTTTGTTCGTTAGCACACCTGTGTTCCCCTGCACCTAATTAAAAGCTGAATCCTGCAAATTTCTGCATCCGCCGACGGTGGCTCTGTTACCAAATATTGAGCAAGGTAGCACTGTGCTAATTAATGTTAGGGGGGGGGACGCCGGCTCATTTCCATAAACCTGAGCAGAAACAGAGAGCAAAACAACAGGACCTCCAGCTGGCGAGCTGCAGCAGGCGGGCGGGCGCTGTTGTGTTGCTGCAGGCCCTCAAGCCGTTTTAACACCAGGAGGAGGCTCCTCTGCTTCTTCCCCTCTTCTTCCTCACATTTTTCTTCTTCTTCTTCTCTGTTGCTAGGTTCAGCAGGAGGCAGTCTCAGTCTCTCATTACATTTTTTATTCTATTTTGATCGCGGAAACAAAGTGTCAGATTGGGGCGGGAGAAAAAAAGGATCCTGCAGGTTTTCAAGGTGATTATTGAGATTTTTTTAAACGAACACGTAAATAATGTCGGATTCCTCTGATGCCAGCTGGGTGATAATCACACTCAAGAAAAAAGAAAATTGAATATTGCAACAATTAGCAAGTTTGATGGCGACAGTCACACAGCTGATCTGCAGAGCTTACATTTAACTCTAATAAATGACTAAAACAGTGTCTGATGAATTGCAATTAGGCAGCAATAGGAGGTGTCGCAGAAGGCAAACACTGCCAACGAAGAGAAGAGAAGAAGAGGAATCATGATGCACGACATCAGCAGTGTGTCAGAGACAACACGACACAAGAAGACCATCTGAACGTCCTTAGATGAGACGATATTCACTTTTCACAGTGACACTAAAGACTTTTAAAAAACTGCTGCATCAGAATATTGAGAAATGCGACACGTTCTCATCCCGACTCGTCTCGCGGTGCCGCTCTGTCAGCGACCTTCCGCATCTGCTGATGACGTTTTAGGTTTCCTTCTGCGTCAGCTGTTTACTCTCCAGGACGCCGTTACCGTGATGTGAACAAATACACACGGCGGGATGAAGCAGCACGTTATGTTTACACAACAGCTCATGGCGACCAACCGGACCGTCACACCTGAAGCACCACCTCATGCCAGCGTAAAAAAAAACGTTTTTGCAGTAAATGGGAATTTTTGCAATCGAAATGTGCGCGGTTTCAGGGTTAATGGAAACCTGCCCAGTGTTTGTAAAGTTTGTCATCAGGAGGTGGAGGGGATGGTGGAAGCAGAGCAACAAGAGCAAGCATTTTTTATCTTTAGTATTGAACGAACTTCTCAGCCGACACGCCGATAGTCGACGCTGAAATAGAATCTGGAAAAATAATCATACCGTAACCCTCTGATGCAGCAAAAACACAACACTTCAGCTCAGAAACACGGTTTTACAGATCATTGAATCTGACTTCCTGTGAGGGCCTCGCTGGTCATTTTATTGTTCCTTGTGGAAGATGTTGATGATGGAAGTAGTTTTTGGGCTCCACCCGGCTGGGATTGTATCAGGTGAAGACGGCACTTGTTTTTTTTATCTAAAACTTAATATCTTTCCATTTCTGGGAATCCAGCCGCTCGCCGCCCCCTCCGTTTATTAAAGACCCAGAGATGAGAGAGTCTCAGCAGGAGACCCTGAGCAGCTCCGCCTGCAGCTGCGTACCTGCGTGGGATCACCTGTGCCGACTTGTATCAGAGCTGAATTAATGTCCGATCGGCAGCTTTTTACCACCACGTCACCCTCGCATCGCCACAGGGCTTCGCCAGGAAGCAGAGCCAGTAAGAAAGCTGTCAAATCATGTCGTTTCCTCGCCGCCCTCAGGAGCTGCAGGCAGCTTTCACTCTCTTTTATTTTTCTCTCCGGCTGCGTGTTGAAGTGAGTCAGCCTCACTGATCTCTGTGTACAGACGGATATTTAACACTCTTTTTCTGATGATCTCTGTTAGTTTAACTACAGACACACCTGAAACACATAATGAATACTTACTGATTTACTCCCACTCCGAACAATACAAACAGTCTGTATGAGGTCATCGTGCCCCCCGGTCTCCTAGAAATTACGCTAATATACAACTGATTTGACAGGAGTAAAAACAGTCTGCCCACTAGACTATGCACCATAAATATTTAACCCTTAGGGACTATTATTTGCACTTTTCATTCTTCAGTTTCTGATAAACATACATTTTGTCCAGATTGTGTATTTGAGTGTAATCAGTGAAACTTAACAGTCACATTCAGACTGTTCATTCAAACTGAACTTTTTCTCACTCGATGACGTCATATTTACCATGTTTGGCATTTGGAGAAAATACGTGCTTTTTCACCGGATCATCCCGTGTAAACCGTCGAGCCCAAATCCTCAGTCAGGTTGAGAAAAGGCGGTGCATGTAAACGCAGCCACGTAAATGAGTATTTCTGCAAAGTGAAATACTGAGTGAACTCAGCGTGTCCGAGCAAAAATCGTGCACGTGTACACGAGCGGCAGCCACTTCATACGCTGACCGCCTTGATCGAAACCCCTTCCCCTCAGCAATCATGTTTTTGAGGTAGCTGTAATGCTGAGTGAAATATGTTTTCCACCAACATCATGAGGAAATGTTGCAAATTAACGTTTCTTACAAGTCACAAAAAATATTGATACCGATGGTATCAGCAATATATTTACTGACAACAGATTTTCTGTGTTTTCAGTGCAAACAGTAAATAGTCATTTTGCACAAGCGGCCCTAAAGCAAGTTAAGTGTCCCTGTTACAGATCCTGGACTGTGGCTTCAGCGTTAGTAAAACTCTCGATGAACAAGCGAAAATCTGATCAAGTCTGAGTGAGTCTGATGGATCGATGCACGGGCCTGCAGAGAGCGAGCGAGTGCGCGAGCGCTGTGATGTCTGTGTGGTTTCGTGCGGAGCTCCTGGCGACCAGCCACGCTCTCTTAATGAGCTCTAATCCTCCATCAAACACGCAAAACTGTCGATGCTGTAAACAAAGACGACAAAGCAGCGGCCCATCAGCTGTCAGTCAGTCACCGCCTCGGGTCGAGCCGCCTGTTACCGCACCAAACACCGGCGCCGCCACACAGGGGCTGATGGGAAATAAAGCAGATGAGGGTTTCAGAGTGATTCCAGGAATCTGCGGCTAAACGGGAACTTGTGGCTTCCTGTGAGACACGTCAGGAATTCCTCCCGCTCCACATGAAAGACTCCTCTGTGGATCATTTAATGCTCGTAGTTTTAACACATTTTTACATAAAGAATTACCGAAAACTGAAAAAAAAAAATCTCATTTTGAAAAAATGAATCTAAATCAACAACATTCTTAATTAATCACTGATCGTTCTAACACATTTCTAACTTTTTCTAACGTTTCTAACTTTGTGCAACTTTTACCTTTTTTAATTCTTTATCACATTTTGTTCTTAAATCCAGCGTGTAGCAGGAAAAAAACTGTAGCAGAGCGTAAAAACTTGTCTGGGATTTTGGGGATTTTTTAAAAAATGCATCGTGTTTCCAATAGGTGTATTTTATATTTGCAATTTTAATTTGCCTTATTTGAGGGTTGATGGACACCTGCCTTCTGCTGATAAGTGATCTGTGTTGTGAGAGACGTTAATGTTGTCGTTGACTTGCAGCTAACTGAATTAATCTGGTCCACAGTTTCACCGCAGTAAATGAGCTGTGACGGAGACGCTTTGTGTCCTGCAGCATCGCTCGAGCTCCTGCAGGCTGCTGTTGGTCTGAGCTCTTTCTGTCAGTGTTGCTCTGCTCATTAATTTACCATCGGCACTGTGAGAGTCTGTTATTTAGTGCAATTATCACGATTAAATCTCATTATGAATGCATGTTAATAGCATACAGTTCATCAGTTCAACTAGAAATCATTCGGCTGACGCGTTCAGACACGATGAGAGCTTAAAGGTTTTAAAGTGGTGGTGGAGAGTAACCCATATACTCAAGTGCTGTACTTTAACGTACGGGATGTAATTTTTTACATGTAGGCATTCGGTTTTTATTGCCAGTGGTGGCCGCAAAGTAACATAAAAAAAAAAAAACGACTTTCTTGTTTGTCTCTGACAGCCTTTGGCCTGACTGAGGGTGACGTTAGTTTCCTGATCGTTCTACAGAAACGCCTCATCCCCGGCCGCTCTATGGTACAAATGAAATATAGGAACGTTACAACACGTTCTCGTCCTATCTCGTCAAAAACAGGCGCTACTGTCTGTCAGTGCGCTCGCCGTACAAGTGTGACAACAAAACCCGCTGTCTGCGGCCAACCAGAACGCGCTCGGACAGAAACCGTAGCTTGTTACGATATGCTGGCTGAGGGCACCGAGCGCGTCCACATGCAATGCGCATCACCTGAGAACGCGGCCGGACAGAACCGGTGTTTTGTCAGGGAGTCGGAGTACGCTTCCCACATGTGCCTCTTTTGCCTAATCCTAACCATCGTGGAGGTCAGCGTTGGTCGCCATGTGCTGTAGTGTAAACATGCGGCTTCACGCCACCACGTGCATTTGTTGACATCACGGTAACGGCGTCCCGGAGCGTAAACAGCTGATGCAGAAGGAAACCTAAAAGTTATAAGCAGACACAGAAGGTCACTGACAGAGCGGCACCATGTGACGAGTTGGGATGAGAACGTGTTGGCCGCAAAGCGTGGCTTGGAGTCTGATGGCGGCGTCCACTAAAACGTGGCGGTATTTGACAAGTCTGGAGTAAGAGCAGGCTGACAGTATCGTGATGCTCACTTGTGGCCACAGAGTGCAAAATGTCTGGGAGTTGATTGTGGTTCACTTAACAGCCTCCACACTTTGTATCTTTTAGTATATTTCGACACAAATACTTTGTACTTTTCCTTTTATGTAGTATTCTTGCTCTGCAGTATTTCTGCTTTTACTGAGGTAAAGCTGTGAGTACGTCCTGCACGTCTGTCTGAAAGTGAGCGTCTCAGCAGTTTCGTGAGCAGGTGCTGGTTGGTGGCGGATGAGTCGGGACATTTGATGGTCGCCGTTGCCGGCTGGAAACTGACGTCTTGTCTGAGCGGCGTGATGGGCGGCTGTTTGTATTCCAAACATTCGGATGATAATTGGTGTTTTTGTGTGTTTTCTGGCTGTGGCGGCGGCTCACCTGTGCGACAGGTTGGGTCACATTGTCCTCTGTGTGTGTGTGTGTGTGTGATGTAAAGACACAATGTTTATATTAAGGTGAGATTGTGTGTTTAAACCCACTGCGACACTTCACTTATCTCACTCTCACCTTTCCTCCAGAAGCCGTAAAAGGTGTCATGATTTTGTGTGTTTTTTTTCGTGATTGCAGAACAATTATTTTGTGATCTCGACATAACACGTTTCTCCTTCCTCCATGATTATTTCCTGAGCTGGAAATAACCTTAAAAAAACGCCTCCCACTGATTGTTTGACTAGAAATAATGAAACTAATGATCGAGAATCAAAAGCTTGTTATGTCATAATCACCAGAAAATGATGCGTCTCCCGAGATCTCAAAAATAATTATTCCTGTGATCTCGTTATGTGCGTGAATCATTAAATCGTCTTTCTGTGATCACAGTAATCAAAATGTATGAATATTAACACCTTTTTTAGCTCCTCTGAGGAGTTAACACTGTTTATTCACTAATAAAGTTTATTTAAACGTTCACCGACAAACTAACAGAAAGTACAATTAGGATGTATTTTTTATAGATATAGGTTATATTAATGAGCTTCATCTTTACCAACTGCAACAACTAAAGTGATATAGGACTATATATATATATTTATATATCGAGTTACTGACTTTTTTCTCAAAATAAATGACATTCTAAAAATGTTATGACTTTTCCTAATAAAATTACACCCAATTCTTAATCAAACATTTTTTTTCCTATTAATGTGACTTTTTTTTCTAAACTTTTTTGCAAAAATATAATGTACAATTTTCTGAAATGATTTCAGTGACAATTTGAGTAGCAATCATTTTGACCAAGAGTGCTATTGTCCCGATCCTTAAAAATGGACTTAAATATCCCGACAGTGATCAGCTCAAACAACTTCAGGTCCTTCTGTAACTTACTCTAACATTTCATTTTCATTATCTGCGTTCAGGGTACGTGTATGATCTTTGCTTTGTTTGAGATCTCTACAGACGAATCCCACAGCCAGTTTGTGTGTTCTGCCATCTTGCGGCGCAGTTAGATCGGTAAAAAATTAATATACGGATTCATGTTGTTTTAAAGTAGTCCTTTCTGTTAATATTTTTTAAACCACTTCAGGGGAACATGTTGGTCCTCTGCACGCACAGAGAATCTGCAGACTGTACGGTCTCGGACAGACGGGAGTATTTCACATTCACCTTTCTGTAAAGCTGAAGTTTGTCCTGAGCAGCGAGAACTGTGCAGGTTCTTCCCAAACTCCTGGACAGCGTTTTCAGACGTAACGTTACACAGGAGGTAAGGTGTAAAGTTGCGTTTCATGACGTTAATACGGGATTTTAGGACACTTCTAGGACATTTTTAGGAATTTAGGACGTTTCTAGGATTTTAGAATAATTGAAGAATCTTGAGAGGTTTCTGAATTTTGGGATGTTTGTAGGATTTTTGGAGGTTTATTTGATTTTAAGAGTGTTTAAGGTTAGGTTTAAGTTTTGTCTTACTGTATCAGGTTCAGATTTTTACCTTTGCCTTTTTTGTTATTTCTGATTTTCTTTTTCGTTGGTCGTTAAAGTTTGATAGGGTTTTTCTCGGTCACCTCAGAGAGCCGCCGACTCAACAACACGGAAACGCAGCCTTTATGTAAATACCAGTGAGCGTGTGGACGACCGCATTAACGTCAAACTGAAACGTTTTTTTCTCCGTGATTAAGTGTAATTATCTCATCAGCCTCCCAGAAGCTCTCATTACTCTTAATTAGAGCTCTCTCAGTGATTCAGAGAAAACATCGAGCTCCTCCCGGCCAATCACAGCGGCCCGTCCAGGTGTCAGCGCGCTCGGCCTGCGGGGCGTTGATTCAGGATCAGCTCTGCATCACCTGAGCAGGTCTGAGGCTGATCAGGGAGCAGCTCAAACCAGCTCTTCCGGTCTGTTAATGCAGCTCAGCGCAGAAACCCGTCATTAACCCGTCATCACCCGCCCGTAAATCAAACCCATCGGCTCTGTTGTCATGGCAACAGCAGAGGCTCTGTGCTTTTTTTTTACTGGAGCTACAAATCAAGTTGGGACGTTTGAGCCGACAGGCCTCTGGCAACGAGTTTTCAGAGAAAGTTTTGAGGTCACATGAGGCGTCTGATGCAAATGACCCGACGCTCAGGACACACGTAGCGCTGCCGGTGACCCGCTGCAGGACGGCCTTCGTTCGTCGCGTTAGTGTTCGTTTGGCGTGCAGTCTTCACGTGAAGTGCAGCACATTAGGGAGGAACATTAGCTCATCAATCACCCGCCTGTTAATGAACGCAGGAGTTTACCCGGCAGTTACAGAGGTGGAGCCGTGCCACACAAACACCGTCTGATGATCTATGGACGTGAATCACCGATTTTTACAGACGTTCCTCTCTGACACGGTTACCATCTGGCAGCTGCTGCTACACGTGCGGGGAGACGGAGGAAGGTGCAGATACTCAGCGGGCGTTCAGAGTAAAAGAATCGCAGCATTATCTGTTGATGTTAGACGAACCCCTCGCTTCTTTAATGACTGCATGTCCAACACCGACATGGCTGTTTAACCCTTTGAAGTCTGCAGTGGAAACGGTCCACTGGTGCGACATTATGTTCACACAAAAAAATATTAGCACCTTTTGGGACTTTGGGTATTTTCCTTTCTTTAATTAATTGTTGTTGCTTTTAAAGCGTTTTGTTGGCTTTTCATTCTTCATTTTTTGACAGACCAGGTTTGAGTGTAACAGTCACAGCGGACATTTTTAGACTTTTGATACCTAAACTACATTTTACAGATTATACTGACAAACTTTTACTGATATTTTTAATGCAGGACTTTTCCTGTGACAAAGTATTTTTACAGTGTGTCAGTGTTTCCCAAACATTTATTTACTTGTACTTCTTACTTGTACTACTGTTTACTTGTATGTATGTAATCTAGCTCATGAAATATTGTTAATGAAAATAACGGAAACCCCAGAAGAGTAGCTACTGTTCTGAGATCCCACAGCCATCAGAGCAGAAAAACAGGACTTGTATTATTTCTGGGTGTCATTCTGGGCTTTTGACTCTGAATTTGTCATTTTGACTATTTTCCACCTGATGAGGTCATTTTGACCATATTTGGCATCTGGAGGAAATACATGCTATTTCCACTAGGTGACCTGTCACAGTCAATGTAGCTGCTGATCACTGACATATCCCAGACTGTCAGCAGCTACACTCACACACTGACATATCCCAGACTGTCAGCAGCTACACTCACACACTGACATATCCCAGACTGTCAGCAGCTACACTCACACACTGACATATCCCAGACTGTCAGCAGCTAAAAACAAACAACAACTTGATGAATTTGATTTGATTTATGATTAGGAGTGATGCTGGTTAAAAAAATAATGGAAGTAGAAAATAATAATGTTTATGTAATATTAAAGAGGGCCCTAAGGGTTAAAAAAAACTTAGCCTTAGCCTTCAGCTGTCAAAAAGAATGAACACTCCAGCTGTTCCGGTTTTTATTTTAGATCAATACGTATACACGGAAGTACAAACACTGATCACGCGTTACAAATTTAAGATTTAAACAGAATCATGAAAAAATTAACCTCCCGCCACTGCACTGGAAGTCTGTTTTTAAAGGGTTGAACATTACGTTTAACGTCATGTGAAGCGAACATTTACATTAACCGCAGGTGTGTGACAGGATGTTAACTCGGATCCAGACACACAAATTTGTGCACGAACGTTGGCGGTGGGAGTCAAAGTGATTTGCAGGAGAAAAAGACGTCTCCTTATTAAAACTAAATGTCAGTGAAAAAGTTACAGATACATGTTGTTAAAAAAAAAAACTCCTGGAGGAAACACCTGAACAGAAGCAGGTGTTACTGAGCAGCTTCACAGGTGAGACGTCGTCGCGGGAACACCTGTAAACACGAGTGAAGGCTCGTTGTTGATCTCAGAGGGCTCATTTTTACATCGTACAAAGACACAGTTTGGTAGTGTGTGTGTGTGTGTGTGTGTGTGTGTGTGTGTGTGTGTGTAAAGGTGAAGAGAGTGGAGGAACACTGGATGACTGGAAATCCCCTCCGTCAAGCCTCGACAATGTCAACTTTTCTCTCCTCTCTGTTTTTCCTTAACACACACACACACAAACACACACACACACACACCAAACTTTGCCTCCATTGTCTTTGACGAGTTCATGTTATGCACTGTCTCACACACACACACACACACACACACACACACACCAGCATGCAAATACTGGACCACATGTAAATACCTACAGAAACACACACACACACACACACAGCTGTTGAAACGTTAGTGATCTGCTGCCACAGAAATCTGTGTGTGTGTGTGTGTGTGTGTGTGTGTGTGTTTCTGTTAGACTGGTCAACAGAGAGCAACAGGGAACCAAAAGTTAACTTTATTTAAATATTGGTCCTCATGCAAAAAACATTTTACAAGCAGATTTTGTCTGTTTTTTTTCATATCCATGATTTATTATTATTTTATCTGTCCACGTTGTCTTCTTGGATTCGCCAATGTCGTCTTATTTTTGTTCTTTTTAAGAGAAAATCTTACATCTGGTCCAAAGCACTTTTACCAAGAAAAGCGAAAATTTCTTGTTCTCGCAGTAAACAAGTTGTTTGTCTACAGAAGGAAACAGATTTAAAAGAAGAAGGAAAAGATTTAAATTTTAGGAACATAAATGAAATATGTAAAATCCATAAAATCAAATTTAAACTTAATGCAGTTTTTAAGGTCCTGGAAAAACTTGGAAAAGTCATATAATTTGCAATTAGCAATTTTTCAAGTTTGTTTTGGAAAACAAAATATACCCTGAAAGTTTTGGAAAAGTCATGGAATTTCGCTTCACAAACCTGTATAACACATGAATTCGTGTGTTCAAATTTGAAAGGCCAATGTTAATTTTTGAAGTTTCTGGCTGATAAATGGTGCCATTTTGGTGATTTTTTGTAAAAAGAACATATTCTCTATAAAATACCAGCAATTTAAAAAGAAAAAAACACAAAAATATTTTTTAAGATAAAAAATAAAAAAATAAAGAAATTACAAAAGTAATTAAGTCCCTCTCCAGTACTGGAAGAGTAGTTAATACAGTTAATTCACAGTCAGTTCACATGAGAAACCTCAAACATTCATTTTACGCCATGCCGTGATCTGTTTTAAATAAGCCTAACCACGTAGTTTTGGTGCAGCTGCATCTGTTTCACCTCATTAACCGTTTATTTCAAACCATTAACAGTCTGTAAGACCTTCTCGGCCCTCCGGCGAGCAGCAGGGCGGCTCGGGGGTTAATTTGTTTTTATGTGCAGTGATTAAGTTGATTAGAGGTTTGATGACGAGTGGCTGCTTTTAATTAGCCTCGTTTGGATAAAAACACACGGAGCTGATGGATGATTGACGCTGATTGAAGCACTCGGCTGATTGGAGGGTTAAAGCGTCAGCGAGAGGGAAACAAACTTTACGGAAACACAAACACAGTAGAAATCTTCAGTTTTTAATCAGACGGATCTTTGAATTCAAGGATTGTTGAAGAAAACCGACTCTTATCTAACCTCATAACTGTGCCGTTTTATTGCCTTCGTGTTTGTGTTTGTTTGAGCATTTAGGCTTTTTTTCGGTGGCGGCGCTCCGTTAGTCTGGAGTTTTCCTGAATCTTTCTGCTGAGGATTTCAACACTTTCACTGAATGTTTGTCGTGTCAGTCACCGAGAGATGTCGGTTTAAAGGGCCGATTCGTCGGGCCATCGTCTTTTCCTGTTCTTCAAGTGGAAACTCACAATGTTTGGTTTTTGTTTTTTTTTTGTAGTCTTTTTGCCTTTAAATCCTTTTTTTTTGTTTAGCTGAAACAATGGATGATGAAAATTAAACAACCCTAACCCTAACCCTAACCCAAGTTGTTAAGAATCTAATCAAACATTTAAAATTTAAACTATTAATTGATAAGCCATCTAATGCCTTCAAAGTATATTCAATATGTTGCTTCTATAATCCTAGAAATGTCCTAAAATCCTTAAAACATCCTTAAATCTTAAAGATGCCCTAAAGTCCTAGAAAGTCCTAAAATCCTTAAAATGTCCTTAAATCCAGAAAAAAATTCAAGAGAAGTTCTAAAAATTTAAAAATGCCCCAAAATCCAAGAAACGCCCTTCAATTCTTAAAATGGCCTAAATTCCAAGAAATGTCTTAAAATCCTAGACACGTCCTAAAATTGAAGAAACGCCCCGAATCCTAAAAACATCCGAAAATCCCAGAAGCGTTCTAAAATCTTGGAAACATGTATGGGGCCGCTGTGACTGGCCCCTGGCGTTCTGACGTTTTTCAAAAGTGGCTCCCAAGCAAAGACAGTTGAGTATCCCTGGTTTAGGTCTACTCTGTGTGTGTGTGTGTGTGTGTGTGTGTGTGTGTGTGTGTGTGTGTGTGTGTGTGTGTACCTTGTTGTGTCGATGCTCTCTCCGTTCTCTCTGCATCTGATCAGCAGCCGAACCTCCGTCAGCCGGAGAGCCGACTTCACATCAGGTCAGAGGACGTGCAGATAAATATGAGCACGAGTCTTTTGTTTCCGCGGCGTTCTGCAGTTTGATAATTGAATCTAATAACCGTCAGCAGCCGTCGAGGTTCACCTGGACTCACCTGTCGGTTTTTAAACAGTCGCTCCGCGCTGAGCAGATAAAGAGAAGTGATAATTTGTTTCCGTCAGTCGTGCACCTACATGCCTGCCGCCATCTGTTACTGCACTTCAGTCTCCCATTGTGAATACTGAAACATCTCCATGGCAACGCCACCAACCAGGTAGCAGCTTTATGATTACTCCATCATCATAATCAGTCTGAGACTCACTTTACTGTACTGTGGTGATACTCAGCTTACGGCCCGCGGGCCAAATCTGGTCCCCCCAACCATTTTCTAATTCTAATAAAAAAATAAAGTGATGGACTCTGTGAATAGTTTTTGTCCTTTTCGTCTCCGTAAGGTCAGAGACATAAAACAGCATCAAAATAGAGCTTGTTGATCAAAAAAAGAGCCAGAGGAGGATCCCCCACACCCCCGACAGAGGACACAGCTGAGACACTGATGTCCTAAAATCCTAGAAACGTCCTATAATCCTAAAAATGTGAAAATCCTTAAAAAAGCCTGAAATCTGAGAAACGCCCGATCATATCATGTTTCCATTAATGATCCCTAAACGTTGTGCCCGTTCAGATCCTGCAGAGAGAGAAATGGAAATTAAAAATACAAATGAACAAAAATATTATTGTAATATTCAACACTGATATTGTCTTCTAAAAATCAAGATCCAAATTTGAAATTATCTTAATTCAGTTAAAGTTTAACTGTAATTTTCTCTTTTTCCATAACAAAACCTCCACATGAATAATCTTCAGATTTTTGTAACATCAAATCAGTTTTACTTCTGAAGCCAACAACGTCAACAAAACATGTGATTTCATCTCTTTTTATTTATATTTTTTCAAATCTGAACACAGGAAGTACAAAGCTTCTGTCATTTTTTTTTATTTTGTCCCTTTCGGAGAGTCGTACAGTTAGTGCATTCGATCCTAAAACGATGAAAAAATAGATCTGACTAAGAAGAAGAAGAAGAAGAAGAAGAAGAAGAAGAAGAAGAAGTGCTACATAAGGAGATGATGAGGTAAATCTGTCCAGGAAGAAGAAACCAACAGATGAACGGATGCAGTGAGAGAAACAAACAGTCCACACATTATAATTATTATTAATATTATTATCATTATATACACATCAGATGCATAGAATACTTTTCTCAATCCAGTTTTTACATAAATACCTACATTTTTTTTTTGTATCCAAAAAGACGAAAAACTACCAGCAGGATGAAAAGTGATCGGCTGGTTTCTGACGGCTGCTCTGCCGCAGTGCCGCCGAGCACGACGCAAACCATCAACCCGTCAGTGACAGACACCCGTGATCGTCCTGCAGGACGAATGATTTTTATGAGTTTATATTTTTATTCTTGTCAACAATCCCCACTAAAAAGGCCCAGGTGTGGATTAATCCGCCACTGAAAATAGTCCCCAAACAAAGTCACTCCTTCCTCGGATTTTAGGACGTTTATAGAATTTTCTAGGATTTTAGAAAGTTTGTCTGACTTTAGAAAGTTTGTCGGATTTTAGAAAGTTTGTCGGATTTTAGGACTTTTCTAGGATTTTGGATGTTTCTAGGATTTTAGCACATTTCTGGGATTTTAGGACGTTTTTAGAATTAGAATTCTTTTTGAATTTTTCTAGGATTTTTTAGAACTATAGTGAGCCGCTGTGTGAGGAAATCACTTATCAAAGTAAAGATTTGTGTTTTTACAGGTTTACATCATTAATAGGAACCACTGAGTTTGGAACCACAGACAGGAAGTCTGACAGTATTAAGAGACGGACCTGGGGTTTGTTGACAATGAAAAAATATAAAATATTGTTGCGTTTTTTTAAAAAAAAAAAAAAAGTTGTGTTTCATTTGGTTTTTGTCAAATAAAACTCTGTGAAAACAGAAGATTTCAGGTCCCTGCAGCAGGAAGTTTGACTCTTAACCTTCAGATTAAACTCGGCTTAATAAATATTATCAGTCTGAGACGTTCGGCTCGTTCCAAAACTGATTTTGAGCTGAAAACAGAAGAGAGTGAATGTGAAAGCAGAAACATTCAGGCGGTTTTTGTAAACCTTTAAAGTTGACACCAGATAAACACTAGAAATCGTGTGAAAACTGAAAACAGTGAAATCAAAGAGTTTAGTCTCCATTGAAACATGTTTTTATTATGAATATTGCCCTGGTTTCTATGGTTGTTTTAACCCTTCAACACCTGGATCAACATCAGTTTTCAGTCACACATTTAAACCTCTGAAACCTGAGAAACTGACGGTCTGTTTGGCAAGAAATGTCCCACAAACCAAAGAAAAAAGAGGGGGGGGGGAAAAGGAAAATGATCTGAAAATCAGTGGGGGGGGGTTTTTATTAAAATTCAGTTTTTTTTAACATTTCTTTATTTTGCGCTCATTTTCAAGTAATTTTCTTGTAATATTGTGCAAGTTTCTCATGAAGTTCTGCTCCAGAATTCAACTGAATTTGCTCAGGTCTCACAGGGTTAAATCTGACGTGTTGCATTATTTTTTAAGGCCTTTTTTTCCTTCATTGACAGGACAGCTGTGATGGACAGGAGCGGTCGGCGAGAGAGACTCCGCCTGCGTGAGTCACGTCTGCCAGGTGAGCTCAAAGTCGCGCTGTTTTCCTGAACTTAAACTTCAGTATTTTTCAACGTGGACGCAGTTTTCCCTGTTTTTGTGTCTGAGCGAGTGATGGGAACAACAGAATTCGGTTCAGTATTTTGAGAGACGAAACAGGCCGCGATGTATTCACCGTCAGTGTCCGTCCACTCAAAGAGTTTGTCTTTGTCACCGTCGGGCTCAGACTGATGTAAATATGTGAAAGATTCCCTCCAGATGCAGACGTTTTTGTGCCACTGCACCGGCGGTAGCCCTGGTCGGGTCGTCCCTCCGCATCTCAAAAACTCAGAATATTGTGAAAAAGTTCAGTATTTTCCATCAGTCATTTAGGAAAGTGAAAACTGAATAATTTTGTGAACTAAAATGTTTCAGCATTTTTCTGTTTCAGACAATTGTGGAAATACGTAATAAATAAAATGGAAATATTTGAAACACTCGACCCAAAAATACAGACGAGCTGAAGGTCGCTATCAAAGCAACGTGGGCTTCGGGAACAGAGCAGAGCCGCAGGTCCGTCGCCTCAGTGCCACATGGATGCAGTTATTCGTAGTAAAGCAGCTCATAAAATGAACATACTTTTTCAGTATTACAAATTACTTTTTGAATGATTTTAGGAAATATTCTACTAATTAGAGAAACTGGATTTCTGATTTTCACGAGTTATATGTGCCATAATCATCAAAATTAAAACAAAAAAGGCTTGAAATTTACATGTAATGAATCTACAATATATGAAAGTTTACCTTTTTGAATTAAATTATTTTTAAAAAAATCACGGTATTCTTTTTTTTGGAGATGCACCTGTATGTTATCGCAAATGCAAAATCTCGATTACGCCTTGAGGGCATTTTTTCAAATTTGGCACAAACATCCACTTTGACTCAACAATGAGCTGAATCAATTTTAGTGGTCAAATTTGACACAAACATTCAACTCAACAGTGAGCTGATTGGAATTTGGCGATTTCAAGGTCAAGGTCACTGTGACCTTTTATGCATTTCATTTTCCTACAATATCTGAAGATGGCCTTGAGGGAGTTTCCTCAAATTTGGCACAAACGTCCACTTGGACTATGATTCTGATTAGCATCTGGAAGTCAAAGGTCAAGGTCAGGGTGACCTCGTAAAAACATAACTGAGAAATAAACACGCTCAAGTTTCACAGAAATGTCAAATAGGATATTATGATGAAGTGCTGACAATTTATATCTAAGAGGTCAAAGGTCAGCTGTGACATCACCATGTTTTCGGCGTCATACCTCAGGAGCAGAGGGGGACACATTTGGTCAGATACTGAATTGGTGACACGAATCTGTAAACGGTGCTGAGATCTTCGTGTTTTTACAGACGTGGATGAAAACTGTCGGAGAAACTCGACCGGTTCACGGAGGCTAAAAAACGCTTGGCGGTACAGCTAGTCGTTAAAGAGTGAGAACTTTTTTGTTTAGCCGGAAACATCCCCGAAAGTACCATCACCAAACCCACCAGACTCCATTCAAATAAACACTTATTTTAGCGTGAACAGAGGCAGCGTATTTTCACACAACTGGGTGAAGAAAGGGTTAATTTCAACCAAACCAGAGGTGGTGATTGTTGGAAAACCGAAAAAACGAACCGAGACGGCTCTCTCTTTTATTTTATGGGTTTATGTTATTTCTGTCCGCTTTAAACGAAGTGTACTTTATGACGATAAAATGGCTGATTATTTAAATGGACTCTGGTCTGTTTGGTGATTTTTATTTTTTTTTTATTTTTAACACACAGCTGTTTCTCTGCAGCGATCCAAAATGTTGTCAGATGCTCAGAATATAAGTCTGAGCCTGTCAGCGACTTAAACAAAGACCTTTAGTGGACGGACGTTAACCCTTTGAAACCTGGATTGACGTCACTTCTCCGACGGTATTTAAACTTTTGAACCCTGAGCTTCGGAAAAACAACTTGGCAAGAAATGTTTTGCAAATTGCAGGAAATAATTAGATTTAGGAAATTATTATTTTGAAACAGCTAGGGATAAATTTCCTAAATTATATTTTTAATTCCCATAATTTTACATTTAAAATGATTTAATAGAATTATTATTTTCGTTATTTAAGCACTTTTTTGATGTAACTTTCCTTTTTTTCCTAATTTTCTAGTCATTTTCTGGTACTTTTTTGTGTGTGTTTATGTGCACATGGCCTTTTCGTCATATTTTTTGGGGAAAAAAAACCAATTTATTCAGGTTTCAAAGGATTAATGGTGCAAAATGGGGACGTTGCAGCCAGTTTGGTCCAGTTTCAGAAATTATTCCCATTAGTCACATAGGCACAAAAATCTGTGAAAATAAAGACAGAAAGCGTCACAGCCAGATGCTTTCCGACAGAGTTTAGGTGCTGAAGGTGGATTCTTGTTTCAGAAAACTCTCCTCTGCACCTCCTCCGCCCCCTGTTTCTCCTTCCTGCTGGAGGAACCTTATTTCTCTCCTGATTCAGACGCGTTTCTCAGACGAGCAGATTTCCTGCGAGCCGGCCGCCGTCTGTTGCAGACAGACGCTCAGAAACCAGCTTCTCTTCTCACTTTCATCTTCTCTGCCTTTCTTTTTTTTCAGGAACGCTGGCTTTCGTTTGGCACCAAAAATCCACCGCAGAGTGTTCAGTCAACAGCTGTGACCACGTTTGGATTCCTGTTTATTTTTATTTTCGCCTCTCGGAAGCGTTAAGTCTCCTCGTCAGTGCGACAGGAAGCTGCAGTTTGTTTTCTGAGCTCCTCCTTCACGGCTGATCAGAGTTTTTTAATCCTCGTCAGAAAGTTTTTACCTCCTGACGTTTGCATGAACGCGACGCCTTCAGGGACGTCATCAGTCCTCGGAAAGGTGAGCTGTAGACATCTCTGTGTGTGTGTGTGTGTGTGTGTGTGTGTGTGTGCGCGTGTGTGTGTGTGTGCGCGTGTGTGTGTGTGTTTGTGTGTGTGTGTGTGTGTTTTCTGTGCAGGAACAAAATCATTACATTTTATAAATTGTCCAAAAAGTAACAAATCTAATGTTATTATGCCTCTGTGATTAAGTTTTACTGTCTTTGCAGGTTTTATATTATAATTTTACCGAAGTATTGGGACAGATGGTTTAACCTTTTAAACGCGGAGCGAGACGCCTTTCACAAGTTTTTAAACCTTTGAAATTTGAGCAAATTGGTGTGATTTCTCTGAAAAACACGAGGAAAAAATGTTGGGCAAACTGTAAGAAATTTGTAGGTTTAAAAAATGATTTTTAAAAAGGGAAAATGTTTAGGAGAAAAAAAGAGATAAAAGAAAAAAGAAAAGGAAAAATTTAATATATAATAATCATAATTACATATGTCAAGCAATATTACAAAATTATTAGTTTTTTTAAGCACTTCTCTAAGGTCTTTTTTCTTGTTTCTTTTTGTTGTAACTTTCTTGTACTTTTTACTGATTTCCGTCTGTGTTGATGTGATATGTGTTCTTCATTTGTGGCTCGTTTCATTCTCTGAGTTTCTGAAAGAAATCAGCTGTTTCTTCCCTTTTACAGTTTGTGCAGACTTTTGTCCAAGTGAGACATTTTATCACTTATTGATAATTACTGACACCAAATTGATTTTTGAGTGCAATGAATTTACAGCCTCACGTTTGTTCGTTTTTTTGTCATTCAGTGAGACTCTTTGTCATTTAAGTAGAAATTCGATCATTTTTACTTCATTTCTCACAGCAGTTATGGCTTTAATTTGGCTTTTGCTGCTCTTACATGGAAAATCAAGTGATGTTCATCGTAAACTTTACTTTTTGCTGAATAACTACAAATTAGCTGCAACATTTTGGTTCGTGGAGGAAAAACTGAGTCAGCAGCTCAAGTTTAAAATCCTGGTCCTGATCCTGGTCCTGATCCTGGTCACACGAGTCTGTCGATATAAACTCTTTTTAAATGTGAAAAAGGCGCCTCGACGCACGTTTAAAGTTCAGTTTCGATGTCTGACTTGAATCAGGGTGACAGTAACAAAGTGTGTGTTTATGTGTTTTTAAGTGTGTGTTTATGTGTGTTTGCTGCAATCTAGTCCTCACTGAGGACGTCCACGTCCTCCGCTGCTCCTCCTCCTCCTCCTCCTCCTCCGGGCTGCTGCGTGGCGGCTCTCCAGCGGTTGACGTGTTGGCTGCCCTTCCTCTTCTGCTGAGCTTCAGGCGTCTCTTCCTCCAACTTCTGACGTTTGTGCTTCGTCCTGCGGTTCTGAAACCAAACCTTCACCTGCAGACAGACGGGGGACAGACAGAGACAGAGAGGGAGACAGGTGAGTCTTCATACAGGTAAAATACATCAAGTGAAATAAAGCAAACCTTCACAGAGAGACAGACAGACAGAGACAGACAGAGACACAGACAGAGACACAGACAGAGACACAGACAGAGAGACAGACAGAGAGATCTGGAACGGTGCATCAAATGTTAACATTTCTGTTTTAAACTGCGTAAAAATAAAATAATGCATCAAGAAATAAATAATGGGAAAATCTACGAGGCACTGATGCCCAAGAAAACATGTAGTCCTGTAGTCCTCCTGTAGTCCTCCTCCTGTAGTCCTCCTCCTGTAGTCCTCCTGTAGTCCTCCTCCTGTGGTCCTCCTGTAGTCCTCCTCCTGTAGTCCTCCTGTAGTCCTCATCCTGTAGTCCTCCTGTAGTCCTCCTGTAGTCCTCCTCCTGTAGTCCTCCTCCTGTAGTCCTCCTGTAGTCCTCATCCTGTAGTCCTCCTCCTGTAGTCCTCCTCCTGTAGTCCTCCTGTAGTCCTCCTGTAGTCCTCCTCCTGTAGTCCTCCTGTAGTCCTCCTGTAGTCCTCCTCCTGTAGTCCTCCTCCTGTAGTCCTCCTGTAGTCCTCCTCCTGACAGTAATGATCCTAAATGTGATTTAAAATCCGAACGCTGGTAAAACACGAGTGTGGCTGTTAAAACACGTCCCGTCTGCAGCGCGGCGAGCTGACTCACAGCTCAGGTTGCACAATCTGTCAGACTGGCGGAGCGACGCTCAGGTGTCTCCCGGCGAAGGCCTCGGGTGACTCGTAAATATCACGTGGTCTCCGTGTGACGGGATGGCGTGTGATCATGAAGCCGTGTGGCGATAATCTTTACGATAGAGTTATAGGCAATGAGCAACTTGTTAAGAAATTTACTACAAATTGCAAGAAGTTTGTAGATTTAGAATTTTTTTATTTAATTTTTTTTAAAGTTTTTTTTTTCGACAAAAAAAAGGAAAACGTTAAATGTCTCAATAATTTCAAGAAATTAGAAAAAGGTGAAAGAAAATGACCTTAAAATTTGGTGAAAAAGGACACATTCAAAGAATTTCGAAAATCCTTTTAAATCTTTTTACTCTTTTTTCCCTGACTTTATGATCATTTCCTTGCAACTTTTAAAAACATTTCCTGCCTAATCTCAGGAACATGTTTTGGTAAGTTGCTCATTGCCTTCTCTGCAATGTTTTGAAATGGAAAAAAAAAAAATTAAATCTTGGATCAGCTGGAATAAACATTGTCACAAAGATAAAAACAGGGCTGTTTTCTGAGACTTTTTATTCTTTTTTGAAAAAATACATTTAATTTATACAATTTTTAGTAAAACCAAATTACAACAAGTGGATAAAGCGGACAGAATACCAAAAACCAGCAACAAACCAACATCAAATTATTGATGCAATCACTCAGAGCGACAATTCATAAATTCGTAGACAAATGAAATCCAAGAGACCGGTTCCAGTTTTTGGATCAGCGCCCTGAGATCTCTTAAAGGAACGCAGATCGCTCGATCATTATGGTCTATAAAAATGCAATGATTGCAAAAGTGTAATTTATGTGTGATTAATAAGTGCCGATGGCTGTAGTTCTCTGCTGATTGATGGATTACTCTCTCTCTCTGTCTCTCTCTTCCCGTGAAACTAGCTCATAAATATTGGCGGATGATTCACGGGGTTTCACTGGCGTCAGGACTCTTTTAGCCGCGGCCACCTGATGACATACTCTGTCAATCACTCCCAGGGAAAGGCAGAGGGAGCGCCTCGGAGCTGACTAACCGTCGACTCACTTCCCCTCCATCGTTCCCCTCATCTGGATCTCCGCCAGATGCCTGAAACAACCTGACGTCACATCATACCTGACCTCATCCTGAGAGGAACAGAAACAACGCTCCGTTGGAAAGAAAACTACACTGAAAGTTGAGCAGAGATCAGAATAAGTACGTGCTGCTTGTTATTGAACGAGGCACCGACCATGGCTCAGGCTGAGACTTGACACTGCTGTTAAATGTAATGAAAAAAGAATGATTTCCTTATAAAGTTGGTTAGGGTTAGACCTCGCGGTATAATATGCATCCAAAAATCTCACAAAACATCATAGTATATTATACTTTTTAATAGAATGTTGTATTGTATGCCTTTAAATAAAAAATTGGAAAAAGGGAATGTCTATATAGATACCTTGAAAAAGTCAGAGTATACCATGTTATTAAAACGCAAAATAGTCATAAAGTAGCCTTGCACTTTTCTGAGGCATGTCGTCCAAAATCCATCCAAACAGTCACACTATAGCATGTCGTCCAAGATACCATTAAAAAGTCATACTCTAACACGTCATCCAAAATCGCACCAGTCATATGGTAGCATATCGTCCAAAATAGCATAAAAAGTCATACTATAGCATGTCTTCCAAAATTGCACAATAAAGTCATACTGTAGCACAAAATCCAAATTAGTACCAAAATGTCATACTTTACAATAAAAAAGTCATACTATAGCATATCATCCAAAATACAATAAAAAAGTCATACTATAACATATCATCCAAAATACAATAAAAAAGTCATACTATAACATATCATCCAAAATACAATAAAAAAGTCATACTATAACATATCATCCAAAATACAATAAAAAAGGCACATGGTCCAAAATTGAGCCCAACAGTCATACTATAGCATGTTAGATGTTGTTTTCAGCCAATTTTTCAACTTGTCAAAATCTGACGTTTTTCGACATACTATACTATGATGTGTCTCTACAAGCTGTAATGCATCTGTCTGGAGACGAGCCGAGAATGGAAAGTCGCACCCAGATCCTAACCCAAGCTGCTCATCGCCTCCAAGGGAGACGAACCCCTTCACGAACATGCAAATGGCTGCACCCTGGCTCATGAGCACGTTTAACATGTTAATGAATCGGCAGCAGCAGCTGTTTTAGCAATTAATGACCGGAAACCACGTGTGTACAAACATGACACCCAAGCAGGAGGAGGAAGTTTCTACTCAACGTGCCAATGAGGAGAGAGTGGAGCGAGCGATGACGCGACGGACCTCCAGATAAAGAGGACCAACAGATCATGGTGTGTGTGCTTTTTGTGCTTTTGCCTTATCTTGCTTAGATCCTGTGTTGCACGGTATATGCAAGTCCTGTAACAGGGAGTGAGGAAACCGTTGCTTTTGATTCACATTTTGACATTTTTATCTTTGAATAAAACCTGCCTCAAGCAGTTTTAACTTTTTCTACCATCCCAGGGTGTCTGCCTTCACATCCTTCCGAAAATCCATTTTTGCAACATTCTAAGCCATGGCTTGTCTCGGCACACTATTTAATGCTATTTAATGCTATTTCATGCAGTTTTTAGCTGTTTTTGGGACATGTCATTTTTTGACATTTTTGCCATACTATAGCCATAGCATAAAATGTTGCAAAAACGGATGAAAACACCATATGTCTC
>NC_056471.1:35638903-35661403 GCF_008729295.1 Plectropomus leopardus
AGATGACGAGAATATTAGGAGTATTACTACTTCAGGTTACAGGTCGCTCGTGCGGCAGCCAAAATCAAACAGGCGCGTGCACCTGCAGAAATAAAAACCCCGCGAGCACGAGACGAGCTGCAGCTACACTGACAGAAATAAAAAATAATAAATGAATCATTATATAAGATATCAGATGATTTATTGTTTAAAATGCCTCGTGCTCAGTGGGTGTGTGTGTGTGTGTGTGTGTGTGTGTGTGTGTGTGTGTTATTTCCTCGGTGAGTCATCAGGATGAAGCTATAAACCGTCCAGGAAATGTTTTAAAAATTCACATTAATTTTGACTATATTGAATTTGATATTTTTTTTTAGCTGCAGATAAAATGTTGAGAAGTCTGAATACAAAACAAACCAACGAAAAACACTATTTCATCTTTCCAGAAAACAAATAAATCTTCCTCCAAACAGACCAAAAATACCATCGGATTATCTGTAAATGACTCAAACTTTAGACCAATTAAACACTGCAAATACTGCACACAGTATTAGTAAATACTTTCTTCTGCCAGTACTACCACCGCCATACTACTGCAAACATTATTGATAATTATATGGATCATGGATCATTTTCAGCGTCGTCTGCAGGTGTAATTAAATTAAATAAGAACATTTACAATAGAATAATAATAAAAGATAAAGAAGATATAATGAATATTAATTGTAAATAATGATGATGATGATGATGATAAAGAAGTAGAAGAATAATCAACATATTTCTTCTGTTTCCTGTTTTAGGCCTACAATTACTTTTTTTTTAATTATATATGGTCATTTGTTTAATTTTAGGCTATTGCAACACTCAAACTCGCACGTCGATGATAATGTATCATCATATTTTACCCTTAAAACCAAAACATGGGAAGAAGGCAATTAACAACTAAATAAGAAATTGCCCAAATATTTGCAAGAAATTAATCAGGAAGTGGAAGAGAATACCTGAAAAAAAAACAACAAATGTCTTTGAAATTAGAGTATCTCCACAAAAAGAGTTAAAATATATCATTATAATCATTATGAATATATAGTTCTCTGGACATTTTCCCCTAGCTTAAAAAAAATAATTTCCTAAATCTACAAATTTCTCGCAATTTGCAGGACATTTGACAGAGTTATTTTGTGTGTGTGTATGCATTGGCAGATATGTATATATGTAAGTATGCACATATATATGTATGTCTTTATGTGTGTGTATATGTGGGTGTATGTTTATGTTTCATTAGCCTATCATTGCTTTTTGGGGAGCACTTTGTGCTTTTGCGTAAAAAGGTGCTCAAATAAAATTATTATTATTATTATTATTATTAGTTATTGGCCAGTGGCTCTTTGATTTTTTTCCATGAGTTTTTGAAAGAAATGTAAAATGTTTAAATAGCTGCTTGTGAAAAGAAGACCCGCTTAAGAATGGAAAAAAACTGTAATTATTAATTTAAAATAAAACATTAGGCCTTAAGATTAATGCTTGATAAAAGATGCACAAATTGTCTGAAATGAAATTCAGATTAAAAACAGAGCAAGCGGCAGAATAAAAAGCAGCGGGGGTCTGACCTGTGAAGCGGTGTCCCAGGTACCGGCTCCGGAGGACCCAGGGGTAGAAGCTGAGCGCGTCCCGGTGCTGCGGGCTGAAGAAGCTCTGCGGAGGGGGGATCTGCAGCGGGTGCAGCGGCAGCCCGCCGGGGCTGTGAGCGTGCGTCCCGGGCTCCTGCAGCACCATGTCCGGCCCGGCGGGGTACAAAGTCCTCCCGCTGCTCCCCTGGAAGCACGAGCCGAATACCCCGGCGGCGGCGGCGGCGGCGGCGGCGGAGGGGTGCAGGGACTCCGGGAAGCGGAGCGCCGTGGGCCGGATGGGTTCGTCCCCGGAGCCGCCGCTGCCGGTGCCGGTGCCGGGGTGGTTGCTCGCCTCCTTCCCGACCAGAGACTCGATGGTGAAGCACTTCTTGTTGTGGAACATCGTCACACCTGCAGGGGCTGAGGATCACAGCTGACGGGGGTCCAGTGGCTCCAGTGGGTCCTCGGACTGGGAGAGCTCAGATTTCCAGTTTACCCTGAAGATCCATAACTCTCCGAGTGAGCTGCACCTGAGCCGGCCTCCCCTCACCTGTCCGGGGCGGTGTCTGCACGCGCCGCAGGTGACTCAAACAAACTCCGCGGAGAGTCAGAGATCAGCGGAGGATCCTCGGAGCTGCAGCCGGGGAGGAGCAGGGAGCGCCGGGCCGCGCGGCTCTGAGCAGTCGGTGTGTCCTCGTGCTTCTTTCCGCCGCGTGCTGCACTGTGAAGCCGAGCCTCGAGCGTCTGTCTGTCACACGAGCTCGCGGAGGGAGATACCTGCCCTGCCCTCCCTGGCAGAGGTGCGCCGAGCATGCGCAGAGGCGACCTTTCAGACTGCCATTTTAGTGGATGAGGAGGAGGAAGATGAGGAGGAGGAGGAAGAGAAGGAGGAAGAGGAAGAGGAGGAAGAGAAAGAGAAAGAGGAAGAGAAGAGGAGGAGGAGGAGGAGGAGATGAAAGAGGAGGAAGAGGAAGAGGAAGAGGAGGAGAAGGAGGAAGAGGAGAAGAGGAGGAGAAAGAGGAAGAGGAAGAGGAGGAGGAAGAGGAAGAGGAAGAGGAGGAGACAGAGGAAGAGGAGGAGGAGGAGGAAGAGAAAGAGGAAAAGGAGGAGAAGAGAAGGGAGATGAAGAGGAGGAGGAGGAAGATGAAGAGGAAGAGGAGGAGAAGGAGGAAGAGGAGAAGAGGAGGAGGAAGAGAAAGAGGAAGAGGAGGAGGAGGAGGAGGAGGAGGAAGAGGAAGAGGAGAAGAGGAGGAGGAGGAAGAGAAGGAGGAAGAGGAAGAGGAGGAGGAAGAGGAGGAGGAGGAGGAAGAGAAAGAGGAAAAGGAGGAGAAGAGAAGGGAGATGAAGAGGAGGAGGAGGAAGATGAAGAGGAAGAGGAGGAGAAGGAGGAAGAGGAGGAGGAGGAGGAAGAGAGAGAGGAGAAGGAGGAGGTGGAGGAGGAAGATGAAGAGGAGGAGGTGGAGGAGGAGGAGGAAAGTGATGAAGATAAAGAGAGTGATGAGGTCATCAGAATAAAGATGATGTCACTGATAGTTTGTTGATTTAAAAAATCGATTATATTAACGATTTCCTAAAATTGTCCTGAAATCTGAGAAATGTCCTAAAATCACAGAAAAGTCTTTAAGTCCTGGAAAAGTCTTAAAATGAGAGAAAAGTCTATGACGGGGCTGCTGTGATTGGCCCCTGGCCTCCTGTCGTTCTGAGAGTGGCCCCTGGCCTCCTGTCGTTCTGAGAGTGGCCCCTGGCCTCCTGTCGTTCTGTGATTGGCCCCTGGCCTCCTGTCGTTCTGTGATTGGCCCCTGACTCTCGCTGCTGTAGGTGATGAAATCATGTTTTTATTTCATTTTGTTATTTTAGAAAATACCTCTCCAAACACGCTGATGTCACCGACCGTATATCGAAATTAAATTGGATTCAATATTGCATCGTCTGAAAACTGCATATAAAGTTAAAGAAGTATTCTGATCCGTTACTGCAGTAGAAATATTCATATCACACTGTGAAAAATACACAAAAAGTCAACAACAAAAAAAACACAAAAACAACAAAAAATAAATATAAATAAATATGCGTGCGTGCGTGCGTGCGTGCGTGCGTGCGTGCGTGCGTGCGTGCGTGTGTGTGTGTGTTGAGCAACAGGTCAATTGACACAGAACAACACAGCTGACCTCAGAGGTCAAAGGTCAGAGGAAACCTCCCTCTTTTATCTGGTTAATCACGGCGAGACGTTTCCAGCTCTCGTCAGCTGACAAAGATCAGCAGTATTCACAGTACATTTCAAAAGTACCTGTACTTTACTCGAGTATTTCTACTTTAAGCTACTTTCTCCTTCACTGTGAAATCTGACAAATGTAAGTTAATATAACGATTCATCTAAATTCATGTTTACATTATATTTAATCAAGTTTACTTCAAATTTAGTTACCTTTACTTATTTTTGTGAAGTTGTTGCGACATAAATCAATCTTTCCAAGTTTATAAATAAAAGAAAGACAGACAGAAGGAAATATTCCACAAATCAATCGATTTAGAAAAACTACTTTTATAAAGTTAAGTAAAAATGTCTCGGAACAAAGAAGAAAAAGCTGGGGGAAAAACAGCATTTTTAATTATCATAATTCTGCATTTAAAATTCTGTTACAATATTATTATAATTTTTAGGCACTTTTTCCAAGATCATTTTCTTTTTTTTCACTAATTTCTTGCTCATTATCTCTTCTTTCATTGCTCTGGTGATTTTTTAAAATTCTGAACACTTAAAGAATATTTAATATAATGATTAGGATTTATGTAGGTTAGCATAATAAACTCAGTGACAGTAGAAAATAATATAAATACTATATTTTCTAAGGCTTGACTTTGAAATGTGCATTTTTTGTGCAGAGTAATACATTATTATATATATTGTGTAATATAATATAATCAATACTAACACGATGAAAGCTTTTTAAAAACTTGCGGAAAAAGAGAAATGCATTTAATGGACAGGCCGTGTATTTTGGGGCGTCTGATTCGACTCGTGCAGCCGTCTCCAGACTATCATCAAAATAAATCAATGAATCTACTTGACATGTAGTATGCTGAAAATATTTCATTTTTTGTGGTTTTCTTTCTTTTAAAAACATATAAAGTGTTAAAATTCTGAAAATTAAAGAATATTAGATAGTTATGATTAGGGCTGATGTTATTTAGAAAAATAAACTCAATGAAAGGAGAAATAATATCAACATATAAAATTGTAAATATTTTTACAGCTTGATTTTGAGGGATACGAGTGTGTGTGATACTAAAACTAACATCAACAAACACGTAAAAAGCTGTTTTAAAACTTGATTTTGGGACGTTTCTGCAGAAAAAGAGGATCGTGTTTAGTCGTCAGGCCGTGTTTTTTGGGGGCGTCTGATTGGCGGCGCGGCCGCGCTGCTTCCTGTGCAGCTTTAGGACCTGCAGGACAAACGGCAGCACATTCAGGAGCCTCTAATTGCGGCTCGGGAAGCCGCACAAAGGCCCCCTGCCTCCACCCTCAATGGGCTGCCCTGCCGAGGCCCGTGTGAACCGCAGAGCCCCTTCCTCCTGCCTCGGCCCCCCCCAGCCCCCCCGGCCCCCCACACCTGTTAATTAATAGGCCTTCCTGGCAGATTCGGACCCCGCTCGGCTTTGATTGAAGGCGACCATTAGCATCTATTAATTTAGCCTGTGGCGTTTCATCGGCGCTCTGAAAGAGGGAATTAAGTGGTGTGAGTTTTTGTGCGTGCTCGGGGTGTGAGGCTGAGTTAAAATGTGATTATTGTGCCGCAGCCTGGAGCCAGCTAACTGCTGCTAAGCCCTCTTCACGTGGAGGGGCCACTCCTCTCATTAGAGCCCAACAAGGGGACGATATTAACAGGAAATAGCTGCAAATTTCTTTCTTCCACTTCTAATCGCTTCTCTTTATGTTCCGCGTGAAGAGGGCACTTAAAAATGTAAAGGGGGGAAAAGTGGAGCGAGGTCGTGGAGAAACCGCCACAGTGATGATACAGTCGGTGCGTTCGATGGACGCGGTTTTATTCAGAGATTGAGATTTAATTGGGGCGAGGACGAGCAGCTGCAGGAGGTCAGACGTGGAGGCGGTTTTGGCGCCGATTCTGGTTGTTTCAGGTTTCTGACGTGCAGAAACTCAGAGGACAAACTGCAGGACGAGGAGTTTAAAGTATTTAACATTATGTTACTAAATAATTATCATTTCTGGGCACTTTTTCAAGGTACATTTTTTTCTTTTTTTTAAATACATTTTCAGGGAATTTTGCTAATTTTCGGGTCATTTCTTCCGTCAGCGCTCATTGCCTTCCTCCCATGTTTTTGAAAGAAATCAGGCCAATGTGCTCTGGTTTCAAAGGGTTAACTTTAATTCATGTTTTCTTTATATCTTGTTAAATTTACATAAAATGTAGTTATATTTACTTAATTTTTGGTGTTGTTGCAACTAAAAAATGAAGAGTTTAGTCAGTCTTTGTAAGTTTTAGCAACATTAAACCCAGTTCTCTGTGCTGACGGATCCCATCAACAACACACTTTCATGCAGGAGAATTCGCTTCCCTTCACCTCCACGAATTCTGCCGTATTGTAACCATGGTGACAGGCCGTAGTTTGCCACGTGTGGTTGTGCAAACCAAGGACCGTGCAGCGATAATGTTTTATGGGAATTTGTTGCAATTTTTTCTCTAAAAAGTTTTGGTGGGGTTTTTTTTAGCGGTTAGAAATTTTTGGCTATATTTTACAGAAAAAAATGTGACGCTTATTTTTTCTTTAATTTTTTTAAAGGTGATTTTTTTTGGTGACTTTTAGAGAAAATATTTTGCAGGACTTTTTTTACTTGAAAAATGTTTGTGATGTTTGGTGGAAGGAAAAAATGTCAGTTTTGTTTTTCTTTTTTTAAATTGCAGATTTTTAAAGATTTATTTATGGTTTTAACAATTTTCTTTCTTTATGAATTTTTGGTGATTTTTAAAGAAAAGATGTTTGGCAATGTTCTTTCTTTAAAGTTTTAGTGGCAATTTTTTAAGAAAAATTCTTTTCAAATGATTTTTGAAGAAAATATTTTTTGGAGTTTTTTTCCCTAAAATGTTTTTTAAAAAATTTAAAATGCATTTATGTAATAATGTACATTGCCCAGCACCAGGAGTTTGCAGCTTTGTTGTATGTGTGTTCATATCGTGACAAATAATGTTTTCTTGCTCTTGGTGTGCAGAAATATTTGTGCAGAGCCCTTTTGTTTATTCTAGTGCACTATGTTTGTGCAATGAGTGTCTGCGTGTTGCTCGGCAACAGTCTGGTCAAGGTGGTCAGGAGGAGCCAAATTAAAGATTAAATACACAAACAAATCATATTCTGTTGTTGCTTATTACGAATAAATGTTGTTTGCAGAACTGTTGTCTGAAAGCACAATAACACTGGAGGTCTGCTGTTGGAATAAATATAATATCTATAACATCTATAACATCTATAACATCTATAATATCTATAACATCTATAACATCTATAATATCTATAACATCTATAACATCTATAACATCTATAATATCTATAACATCTATAATATCTATAACATCTATAACATCTATAACATCTATAATATCTATAACATCTATAACATCTATAATATCTATAACATCTATAATATCTATAACATCTATACCATCAGCACGGCTGTGATTTATTTCTGTCTAAACATCTGAGATGTCACTCCATCCTTCTCTTTCTATCATCTGCTCCTCCGCTCTGTTCAGGTGTTCACAGGTGGCTGTGAAGCACCATGGGAACACTGTGACATGACAGCAGAGGCTCTGACCCATGGCTAACACACACACACACACACACACACACACACACACACACACACACACACACACTCACTCAGGTCTTCAGGTATTGTCTCAGCTTGTCAGACTGACACTCTGATCCCTTCACATCCGCTCAGCGCTTCTTTAACTGCTGCAGGTCAGAGGTGTCTCTCTCTCACACACACACACACACACACACACACACACACACACACACACACACACACACACACACACACACACACACACACACACGCTTGTGAAGCAGCCTGATGTCACACTGAAACAGAGTCCGTCCTATCAGCCGCTCTGTGTGAGACAAAGCGATGGTGGTACTCAGGTACAAGTACTCAGGTACTTGTACTGAAGCTCCAGTGTTTGGGATTACGGGCGGCGTGAAAGTGAATATAACGAGTGTTACAAAGAGAGGCTCAGGAAGACGGCGCCGGTGGCGGCGGCGGACGTCGTATCTGTTCCGGTCATTTGTTTAACGGTCTCTCACTTCTCTTTCGCTGCACATTGTACTTACACGTGCACTTGACGAATAAACGTGAAATGGTACATTTTCTTTAGTTTATAATGAGCTGAAAATTAGAATTGTTGAATTTTTATTTTTTACCGGTTTGAATGATCCGATCTGTTTCAGAGGAGAGCCCATTTTCATCTCAAAATCTTCAAATAGCGCCACTTTTGCAGTGATTTTGGCGTAAAGTCCCAATGCCAAAAGCCACCTTTCGCGTCCACATGATACACCGCTGGACGGTGTCAGATGAGAACGCAGTCGGACAGACTCCGTTGCGGCATTATTACACACCAGCGGACAGCTGGACGGCACGTGCCGCGGCAGCCTGACACGCGGAGAGTCGGCATCAGTAAAGAAAGCAGCCAAACGGAGCCAGTCGTCTCTGCGCGATGCAGCGCTGGACGGCGTCAAGTTGAAAACGTGTCCCGAGACTTTGATGCAAAGTTTACATAGTGGCCAAAAGTGGAATTACAGCGTCAGGTGAAGTCAGAGGACCCACAAAAAAGTTTCCCATTGACTTACATTGAAAGAGATGTCAATAAATGAGAGGATACATTTTCGTTATCATCAAAACATCCGTGAAATGACTCATTTCACTATCAAGATTTAATCCATTCAGATCCATAACATTTGGAAAAGAGCTGAAAATACTTCATTATTTAGATCGCCATTCACGCTAGTGAAGCACTAAACCGGAAATTAGTCGCTCCGCTGGTTCCCCTTTCGGGCGTGCCTCATGGGTCGGATAATGCGGAAGACCCGGGTCCTTTTTCACCGCAGAAATAGAGCATTTTTTGCTTCTTGCACTGCTGAGCAGCTCTCACAGGAATGAACAAGGCCCCGCCTCCGTGCTGTATCCAGATCGTCTTCATACATTCATGGTTAAAACACGCATGAAGGTCTAAAGACGGACGTCGGGGCGGTGCATGAAAGAGTCCGGTCTTCACTTCTCATCAGAATGTTTTGGGGTTTTTTTTTTTTTGTACCATGTGCCGACTTCCCCTGATCCTAACCATACCAATGAGCATGTGCCTGAGCTGACATCCCGGCAGCTGCATCCCAAAATGTCACCAGCAGACGCAGAAGGATACCCAGAGCGTAATACGTAGACGTGAAAGTCCACTGATAATCGGCAACATGTGACGAGTCCTCACGTTGGATGTTCACCATCATATTTTAGCATGTTAGCAAACTAACAAATGCCACTGAGTTTTGGTCATAAACCAAATTTGGGCACATTAACAGGTTGACCTAATGATGGGAGCAACACAAATATCATAATATATTTACAGTTGTTGAGATATTTCGGGGGGCGGATTGTTTCTTTATGTTACAGCCATGTTGCTGTCAGGCTGTAAAATAAATGCTTTTCTTTAATGTCTTTAAATGAAGTAAAAGTTCACTTTTGGCCTTTTAATGCCTTATGAACTTTAATGTTGTGTGTATTTTATTGTGTATTTTTGCATATTCTATTTTATGATCTTTTTTAAAACTTTTGTAAAGTGTCATTGAGTACCTTAAAAAAACAACATATTATTATAATAACATTTGGGAAGTCGTTTATGTAGAATGTGAATGTATATATGTTGGGGTATAGATTAAATAAGTGTGTACTTCTATTACATTTTGAACAGCTAATATTTCAGCTTAAGCTGCTTTAGTGTTTGTAAGTGAGACATTTGTTTCAGTTTTGGATAAGCCTTTCTCTGTTGAGTGTGTTTTTGATCTTTGCACTCACTGTAAGACTATTACTACTATTATTATTAATAATTAATGCATTTATATAAAACTGTGTAAATAAATAAATAAAGCAGTACTATAAACAGCTGTTTCTCTCCCCCGGATGTATTGCAAACCACAGGTGAGCTGCAGCGCCCCCTGCAGGTGAATTACAGAATACATTTCTCAGTTTGGTTTGTCTGACCTCATGATGCTGAACCCAGATTGTTTTCATGTGTTGTAATAACGAGGTTTCAGGAGGCTGACCGTAAAACGTTACAGACGGCTGACGAATGTGTCGAGCGGAGCGGCTCCAGGCTGTCCTGTCATATTAAGTACACAGGTTCGATCCCGGCAGCCGCGACATGTGCAAACTGTCCTGGACTCAAACCTGTGACTGTCTGAGCTGCGGGTGTATTACGGACTGTGCACACAGTCTCTGGTCTGAACCGTCCTCTGCTGCTCTCTGCAGGTCGTACAGGTGAGTTACACCTGAGCACGGCTGCTTCTTCATCAGGAGACGTTTTTTCAGACTGAAAATTTACTCCAAACTAAAACAAAGACAAAACAGAGCATATGTTTGAAAAAATAGTCAAATCACATTTATTTAACTTTCTAATCAGTTAATATGAGTTCATTTTTTAAATAAATGGTCCTTTAGACTTTTTTGTCTGAGCCGTCACTGAGATTGTTGCAATTTAGAAATTAATATTATATTGTTCTAATGTTGTTTAATGTAGCTCCAAGCTTCAACATTGAAATGCCACTTGATATTGTTTTTCTAGTTATTTATTATTTATACCTATCGCTATTTATTATTTGTTAGTATCTCTGAAGTATTGTTTCATGTGCTTTTTCAATGATACATACCAATGACAAGAACTTTTGACTTTTTAAAAAAAGAGGTTTAGGAAAGGTGATTCGCCTGCAGGCAAAAAGAACAGCAGTTAGTTTTAGCTGTAGCTTTTTATTAAAGCCAAAAAACAAAAGGAAAACAAACTGCTGCATTTAAATGCAACCAAGAAAAGGTGAGAGAACTTTTTACACTGGCGCCAAAAAAACTGAAAACTATACAACATGGAAAAAAAATCTCTCTTACACAAACTCCTGGTAAAATACTGGTCAAAGTGCTAGTGCATAAGGAGAAAGAGTTGTCAAAACACTGACAAATTTGTTTTTTTGGCAATACAAATGTCACATTTCATGAATCCATTATTAACAAAAGAGAAAAAAACTAACGTGGTAATGTTTTCATGTCTTTAAAAAGTAAGACAGTTTTTCTGACAGTTATCAAGCTTTGATTTATACAGTGATGATGGTTTTGTGATTGATTATTGAGTAGCTCTCGACGTAAATGAAACATTATGGAAACCTCGATGATAGTAAACATAGCTGATTGAGGGACAGGTCACACCGCCATTTTAAATCAATTCAACTCAATTCGATTTAAACGTGGAGATGAAAATCTCCACACGGATATTTCAGTTTTAAAATGCGTGGCGTTGCTCCGATGCTAACCGTGAAACAGAAACAGACCGTGCCAACTACAAACAGAGACAAAATGGCTGCAGCCATCATTTCAGCTGAGTCATCTCGTACATGCCGGTAGCTTCGCATTAAGTCATAAAGGAGTTGTCTGTTTAAACTGGTCGTCTGCTTAGTGACCAAGCTAACGAATTATCTTGCTAACGCTTAGCAAAGGTTAGCTAAACCCAGCTAGCTTTGTGAGCATTTTGTCTTGCTAGTGCCAGAATGTAACCCCATAACCAGCACACAAGTTGCCGCTTTGTTAGCGAACCATTGTGAAACGAGTTGTCCGTTTATACAGATCATCTGTTTTGTGACTACCTAGCTAGCAAGACACCTGGCTAACTGTTGGCAACCCAGCTAACTCACCGGCTCACTACCATATAATTCGTTAGCTAACCAGCCACAGAAGCCTGCCAGCTAACCACCCCAAGAAATACAGCGTCACCAAACCCATCACCAGCTTCGCAACACGTGCATGAATTTCGCTCAGGTACTTTCAGGTGTGACCAGGAACCGAATGTCTACGGCCACATTAGCAGCTTAAAGAGGATTTTAACAGTGAATACACAACTAAAACCCAAACTGTTAGATGGGTGAATAACTTTAAATGAACTGTAATTGTCAAGTTTTTACCACTAAACACAATACTCAACTTGAGCTGTGACTCAGCTGAAATTTTCACAGAATGCTAACGTGCTAACGGTAACGTGTCATAAGCTATTAATTTACCAAATACTGTTGACATGGTGATGTTGAGCACGTCACATTTAATGTTTCGCCTCGTTAACATGCTGGCTGGTAATAATGTAAATTCTTTTGAGAATTTTTGGATCTTTTTAAACTTTAAATTGTATATCTGAATTTGAACAGTCGAATTTCATCAACCTTTCTTTTCTTTTTTACATTGTGAAACATACATTTTTGGATCTGAATTTAAGAACATTTGGGGAAAAAATATCAAATGTTGCTTTTGAAATAGCAAAAAAAACCCCATTAATTTAAAGAGGTGAATTCAAAACAAATACATTCAGATATATAGTTTTCAAAATATTTAAACTAATTTAGAGGTGTGTAAATTTCAGTATGTGTTCAGTGGCTGTTAAAGTTCACGTCTCTTATTTGTTTTCTTCAATGTGCGAGCAAAAGCATGCTATCAAGCATATTACTAACTAATGGATATTTACATTGTGGTATTTAACCTTTAATGTTTTGCTGTCACCATCCTAACAATTAGCATGTAACATGCTTCCACTGAAGATGGTAATGTGATATTTCAGCAAGTTAGAATTCGACCAAAAAGAAACAGGGTATTATAAACTCAGTGTAGTTTGCTTTTTCAGCTCCTGAACACAGTATATTGTACAACGCTGAAAGTGGTGTCTTCCCTCAGCAGCAACAATTCCTCTACCTTAAAATGTGTCAGCTGACTCAAAAACATCAATTTGTGATAAAGCTGTGACACAAAGGAGTAACCTAAAAGCACAGCACAGGTTAATAAAAACAGTAAAAGCAAACTGACTACAATAGGACGACAAATCATCAGCATCATGTTAAACAGAAAGAAAAATCACAGCTGATAAAAGTTGCTGAGGGAGTGTTACAGTTTGGCTGTTTCGTTTATTGATAGGTTCTTAATTTACAGGATTTCAATACTTTAAGGACGTCCGGGTATGAAGATTACATTTATTATGACTATTTAGAGTAAGTTTAGAGTCCTAGTTTGCAATCAGTGGGAAACGTGAGAGGAATCTCTAAGAATCACTTAAGGCCGTGTTTTTATTGTGAAAATCTCTAAGACGACACCTTATAGTCGTTGTATCAACCTCCAGCTGATGCTTGCGGCGTTAAAAGTAAAAGCCTTTGTGGGAACTTTTAACAGCCTGCTGTTAGGGGATTTTAAGACTGTCGCAATTAAAGAAGACCACGAAAAATCAAGTGTACTTTTGGGCACGTTTTACTTAAGTTATTCTTGGATGAACCCTTAGTACCTCAAGCACCAGAAGTCCAAGTAAAATTTTATTTTGTTTAAGTTGGCTCACAAAATAAACTCGAGTGTTTCTTGAAGCTGTTTGACTTCAGTCAGTTTGTCGGAAAACTGGATCGGCAGCATTCTCCGCTCCCTCTTAACTACCATTTAAGTACAAGACACTTCAGCTCTGTTCCCCCTTTAACACCAACATGGAACCCGTTCTGTTCCAGGTCCCGCACCTAATTTTGAACCGGTCAGAACATTTTGACCAAGAAGAAATTGGTTCAGAACCAAAAAAGTTGGATTTCAGCTAGAACCAAAAGACAGCAGGTTTTTCTTGATCTGCAGTGCCAGTCATGATGATACCAGTTGGCATGTCATATTCTACGGTTTGGAAAGAGACAATGGAGAAGGCGACGATGGAGACGTCAAGTAATTGTCATTAATAGTTGCTTTGTGGTTGTTTGGGGGTAAAACCAAATATCGTTAAAAAAAGAAGTTTGCAGGTAGTCACCGTTATCTGCAATTTTGCGTCTACAGTTTGATTCCTTTGTGCAACACTCTCCAATGATGACACATCCCTGATTATAATGGCTCCCATCGAAACTGGTGGAAATGTAGGCTGGTTAATTAGACAGCACCACGGTTTCAAGAGTCCTGAATGAAACTTGTTCAAGAACCACCACTTTGGTGGAAAAGGTGTATCTGTGGAGCTGCCTGGTGTCCGGCAGCAGAAGATTTCATCAGATGGGAAATGACTGATGTGATTTTGTTGACTTTCCCAGAGAAAACAGAGACGCCGTGTTTCTTCCATGGAGTAGACACGGTAACGCTCGTGGTGTCGGTGTGGAGTGACGAGTGGTCGCCGTCGTCCAGTTTGAGCCCTCAGAGTTTTGAGGTAAATTGTATCAGAAGATCCAGCTTTTGTCGGTGCGATCAGTCATTGTGTGAGTCTCAGGCACTTTAGCGGGCAGGTAGATCACAGAATAGCGAGGTGCTGGGGTCCGCTCACACCAGCATTTTTAAAACAGCTAAATGATTGATTGTTATTCATGGATTTGTTCACAGAGAAGACTACGTAACAGTAAAGGTCAGTTCTCATGTAGAGCTCAACTTGAGCGAATCTCAATGAACTCCGACATGTAAAGTTGCTCTGTTGACCGAGAGTCAGAAAGTCTGAAGAAAATATATATACTTTTTTTTTAAAAAACGCACTCACACACAAGGAAGCACTAAAACTCTTTTAGGGGACGATCACACTGAGACGCAAGTGGCCACTCCAAAAACACCTTGAAAGCGCATCTGGAAAATGTGCACCGAAAAAAACACCAGAAAAATGTGCCCTACAGGCGTGCTTTACCACAGGAATACAATGGTTTTGTTTGCGACGCATTTCCAGGGACACACCTCGGTGCGATCGGCCCCTCGGTTCTGTTGCACCATCCACTCTACTCACTAAATAATGCTGAAAAAGTTATGGTCTGCCAAAAGCCGATGGTACAAAAAACATCTCCCAAATAAAATAAAACTATTCTCTAGTTTGTGCACACCAAAACCTTTGTGTGTGTTGCAGTGTGCTTTAACACAAACTCAAATCAAAGACCTAAGTTCTACGCTGGGCAACGCGAATGACGTGGCGTCTTTGCGTTCATTGCACAAGTTGAAATTTTTCAACTTGAGTGAGAAATTTGCGTGCCACTGTGTCACGAAAGCGTTTTAGCTTTGAGAGCGATTCTCCTGAAGTTACTGAGATTCAGAAGCGAAGGACAGAAAGTGTCGCTGTCTGTGGTCACCTGGAGCTACACTCAACGTCAAGACTTTACAGAGACCGAAAAACTCTCAAAGTGATTTCGGAAAGTGAGCGAAGTCGTAACGTTACGTGTAAGCTATTTTGTTGATTTGCTTCTTAGCAAAATGCTCTGAAGAATTTACAATGGTCTTTTATTGTGGAAAGCAAACAACAGAAGTATGATAACTAATAAAGAGTGTTGCTGTCTTGGTTCATACTGCCTCTGTGTTTACATCCAGCTATCGGCTGTGCAAACCACGTAGCTGCTTTCCCCAGTGAGAGAGCTCCCACAACCATTAGCACACATGTTCACGGCGAATATTCCTGAGCGGCAACACACTCAAGTGGCTGTAAACGTGCGTAATGCAATTCAAATTTTTTGCGTCTCGTTCGGGGTTCACACACCAAATTGGGTTAGGGGTTAGGGTTAGGTGTAGCTGCAGGAACCAGAAGCAGGACAATACTGTTGTAGTCTTGTAGCGGGTCTGTCACTGGCGAGCTAGCATTTTAAAACTACGTTCGAAGGGTTTGCTGTGACCAAGCTCGTAGGTTGGTGCCACACTGATCCGTCCATGTTTGCTTGTTTTATAACTGACAGAAAAAAGGAGGTTTTAACCGTCAAAATGTACAAAAATCTGTCAGTAAACGCGTGCTCCCCATTTAAAAGAATGAAAATGAAAAGCAGGAGATCACTGTGGCCGAGCTGATTCTCCGGGAGGTCTGAGGTCCAAACTGTTGTCTGGCTCAGTACGCGGATGTCGACCTGTGGCTCCAGAACTGTTGGAAGCTCTTGTTGTTCGGCTCAGCTGCAGACGAGCGGCAGAACATTAACCGGTGGAGCTGCGGTTAAAATGTGAATCCTTCGGTCTTGAAATGAAGCAGACAGAATCCACCTCAAAACCCTGAAAGTCAGAGCTGCAGACCAGCAGCTGCGGCCCAGTTTGAGTTTAACGCCCAGTTACTGACCTGAAAAACCGGGCCGGCTGTGACCGTTAGACGTCTGATCTCTATCTACGCTGAGGATCCGTGTGATCACGTGATCATCTGGGTGCGATCTCCTGCACCATGGCGGGCAGGTGGATGGTCGGACACGAGTCTCTGTGTCGCAGCTTGAACATCAGCTGCTCTTTTTCCTGAGAGAGTTTCTGGTTTATGACCGCCTGTCTCTCCAGCGCCACCTTCAGGTCCTGCTGCTCCTTCGATAACTGCCTGAGAGGACAGAAGACAGAAGACAGACGGGGTTCACTGCTGGGAAGGACAAACAGGAATGCGTTTACGCTCAAGAACTGAAGTTAAACTTCGGGGATATTTTTACATTCTGATGATAATAATCATCGTTCAAGCTGCATATTTTCAGTTTGCAGTCTATAAAGGTTCCCAACGTCTCTATGACAAGCTGTAGAAGGCTGCAGGCTGTAACAGGTTAATTCAACATCTCTCTGTTGACTGCACAGCACGGCCAGACTCTAATAAATGCCTCCGCTCACCGCGCAAGGTGCAGTTTAAACCTACATCTTAATAAATTAAATTATAATAATAATAAACAGGGTTCACGCATTTTACTAATTTGGGCCACTTTTAAAGATCATACATTCTCAGAAAAACAAACGACGCAACAAATATGGACTATTTAATAGATTTAAAAATACATATTATTTTAAAAAATAATGAATTCAGAACAGGATTATAACGGAGTATTTAAATATACTTAAATCTCGTCCCGCTGCCCACAGACACTGATACATATCAAAATATCTGCTTATTTTGGATTTGTATCACCTCAACTTATTTTGGCTTTTTGATGGTTAAACAACAAGTTTCCTTTCAGAAGAGACCAGAAACAGAACTTCAAAACAAAATGAATTCATTAACCTCTTCATGACGACCCAAAATCCCCCCAATAAACAAACTAAGATATTTGGCAGATCTGTTTTCAAACAGTTTGTTGTTTTTAAAGAATCGTATCTCTACACTCAGGTGCCACTTTATCAGGTACACTGGCCTCACACTAATGCAGTCTACTCTGACACCAGTGCACCCTGTCACTATCATTGTTTATATATATATATATATATATATATATATATATATATATATATATATATACATATATATATAATACCTACCCAGGATATTCATACTGTTATTCTCCATGTGCCATTTGTCTTCATGTATTGTATTACTGTTGCTATATTTTAAGAGTAATCTTCAGAGTCATTTTGAATGCTTTTGAAGTTTTAGATCAGAGTTAAGCTGCAGGATGAAATTTATATTTGTAAACTTGTGTGTCTTTTGCTTTGAACAGCTTCTCAGGATGTCCCAGTTCACACACGGCTAACTGTACTTGAAATCACGTTTTCATTTTTTATCGACTGAATGAATGAATGAATCCTTCCTACACGAAGGTTACATCCGTTTTTGTCACGGGTAACGAATAAACTGAGCGTATAACAAATTGGTATTGGACAAAAATATTCATTAATTTGAAAGCCTCTTTATGATTATTCTGCCCGTTATTTTATTTTGAAAACGATGATGATGTAAATGGTCCAGCAGGTGGCGCCACCTTCGTGTGGGGAGAGCAGCTGTTAGTGAGGAAGAGGAGACGTACTGAATGAGGGTCTGACAGTTTTCGGTGCGGACCCTCAGATCCTCATTCTGCTGCAGGATGTTCACGATCTGATCCTCCAACGCCAGATTCTTCTCCACCTGAAGACCACCGAGAAGACGACGACAACACGAGAGACAAGGAGGCGGCAAGAGAAGATAAAAGCTACAATACATATCTTAAAGATGTATTTAAATACTTGTTTTTAACCCTTAAGGGTCCGCTTCAACATTACACACATTCATATCGCTCTGCACACAAAATGGGCTTCTAAATCAGGATAAAAAAATATTATATATTAATATGATTTTCTACTTTTTATTGAGTTTATTTTTAATCCTAAACATAAATATCAAACGTGTCAACTTTCAGAATTTTAACCCTCTAAATGACATGTTTTTTTCATGATGCCACCATGTTTTTAGATGAGAAAAAAAAGAATTATGTTCGACATAATACACGCAAGTAGTTTTTTTTTTTTTATTATGACAGCCTGGAATATGTCAATGATTAGCAGCAACATTTATTTTTATTCTTTTTATTTTGTGCAGTGTGAAATACTCACACTCACACTGCTCTGCACACAAAATGGGCTTTTTTTTAAATCAAGCTTGTCACTGTGTGTTTTTAGATGAAAACAAACAAAAAAAAAAAAAAATAATAATATATATATATATATATATATATATATATATATATAGTTTTTAATATTTTACATGCAAGATGGTACCCATAAATCATATAATGCATGTTTTTAAATTTTCAAATTATCATAAAATAAAGAATGAAAAGCGCGTAAAATGTAACAAAGTCCCTGAGGTTAAAAACACAAAGTAAAAAGATGAAATGTGTATCAGGCATGGACTCCTCCAATTTAAAGTCCTGCACAGACTCCACCTATCAAACAGCAGGCTGGCCAAAATGTTTCCAGGAACCAGTGAAAACTGTCCTAGGTGTAAATGTGACCCAGGCACCCTTAGCCATATGTTTTGGAGCTGCCCAAGGCTAAAAAATTTTTGGGAAGGGGTTTTTGACACAATCACTACAGTGTGGGAATTAACAATTCAACCGAACCCTGTCACAGCCTTATTTGGTGTGGTGCCACTAGACTGTAGGATTTCAGCCACCCACGTCACAGCAGTGGCCTTCGCCACACTTCTGGCACGGCGGACTATCCTGCTAAAATGGAAAAAGTCGGTACCCCCTTCTCATAGGCGATGGGTGATGGACATGGTGGCTCATCTCAAAGTGGAACAACTGAGATATATAACTCAAGGCTCGGAAAGAAAATTCAAAAAGCTTTGGCAACCGTTCCTACTATATGTTGAGAAACTCCCTGTTGAATAAATGATTACAATGGCCCTGTGATTTTTTTTTTTTTTTTTTTTAAGTTATTACTATTTTTATTTGTTGACTTATTTGTCGTTTTTTTGTGCAGCTGATTTGCATTGTTTGTGTAGTTATTTTTACTTTTCTTTGTTGGAATGTCTGTTTATTTTGTCTATTGTCATTAACGCCAATATTTGTGGGTCAATCTAATTTTGTTTCTTTTCATTTTCATTATTATATTTTTTAATGGATTTTATGGTGTGTGTACAAAGCACTGGAGTAGATGTTCTTGAGTTTCTAGATGTTTTCATGCTGTGTACAGCTATTTATGTGTTAAGTAAAATCCAATAAAAACATTCACATATAAAAAGATGAAATGATTGAACGTTGGCCTGTTGGTTTTCCTACCAGAGCGTCCATCTGCTGCAGCTTCCTGCTCTGATCCTGCACGCGCGCTCTCTTCATCTCAATCACAAACACCAGAGACTCCTGCTCAGACTCCCAGAATGCACCTGGGCTGCCGTGGGCCTGAGGAGTACCGAGTTACAGAGAACGCCATGAGAAATGCGGCGACACCGACGTGCAGCTGACACATCGACGCCTCCTCACCTCGCAGACGCCTGACCGGCTCTGCAGCAGATTGTTCACTTTTGACAGTCGGTGTTAAATTCAGAATAAAAAAAAAAAATCACTTCAAAATTCAGATTTAATTTAAAAATGTTGCATACGCGTCAGTCTGCACACACCTGAATATTTCTCTGCAGGTCTTTCTTAAACGTGGAGTCCTGGACTCTCTGTCTGAGCTCGTTATAAACCTGCAGATCTGCCGTCAGCTGCTCCACTTCTCCCTGCAGCCACAACATGACACAACACAAACAAATAAAGGTTTATTCAGAACAGGACAGCACAAATTAATAAATACACGAGGTATAAAAATGCCAGAATTAGCCAGGAGGCTGTTTTTCACCGAGTCATCGGTCGAGGTTTTACTCAGTCTGCCTAAATACAACAGAGCCAAAAAAAACTACAAAGAAATAAGTCACACAGTTTAAAAGACGTCCTTAAAAAACGTCAGCAAGAGAAAAAAAAATAACAAAAACTTAACTAAAAAAAAGAGCAAGACGTGCAATTTAAAGATGGAAAATAATATATCAAATATTATTATCATTATTAAGAAATATTAATGTTACTGCAAAGTTACTGACATCTGAATCTGAATTTTATTTTTTTGTTTTTTACCTTGAGGACGTTCTCGGCAGCCTGAAACTTTTCTGTCTGTTGAGTTTTTTTCTCCTGTTCGTGTTTCTTCTGCAGCTCTGCAAACAAAAAAACATCCTCACAACGTCACGTACAAACACAAACCTCTGCGCTCCTCCTGTTCGCCGCATTCATTTGGTCTTTTGAGCACCTTAAATTGTCCTTTGTTCTCCTTTAATCACCACAAACTCTGCTGTACATTTTATTTCACATTTGTCAATTTAACATAACATGAAGCTGCCAGGAACCCAAAATACAAGACCGGCGTCTATAAAAACGTGATATCAACTCAGAATATTAGTAAAGAACGGTTCAAAGTTCAGATTATTTGCATGTAAAGTGAGTGATTTTGTTCCTTTTTTCTTTTTTTGTAGCACAGAGAACCGCTGGCTGAGAAACTCTCATTTCAAACCTGAAAGATAAACTCTTGGATTTGGAAAGGATTCATCTTGAATCTTTCATCTTTTTTATCCATAAAAGTACGTGGTTATACTCGTGAAACTCTTCATGTGTCTGCAGTTTGTTACCTTCCACGTTCCTCTCGTGTTCTTCAGTCGCTGTTTGACTTTTTTGTTCGTGCAGGACGTTCAGATCAGCCGTCGTCTCCGTTTTCACCTGAAAAGTCGCATCAGAGAGAGACAAAGTGACGGATCCTCAGGAGGAAATGATGATAAAACACACAAAACAACGTCTGTGAAAAAATTCAAAAGTTCATCAAGACACCAGCGCTCACACACTTTTTACCCAGAAATTTCCAGGACTTTTCCAGGACCTTGAGACAGATTTTTAAGACCACACATTCTCTGAAATGATCATTGATACTCCCTATTGACTCTTTTTTATTACCACATTATAGCTTTTTAAAATATATATTTAAAAAATAATGATTCAGATCAGGATAAATATTTAAATAAAACTACGGGACTGTTTGTTATTTATGAGAGGGGAGGGGGTGGTGCAGAAGAGGGAGAGGGAGGGAGGCACGTCGATTAAATTTGTAAGAAACTGCTGATTTTCTATTTCAAAAATATATATTTATTTTTTTCCTTGCTAATTTGAAGATCTTTTTTCTTGACATTTTTGGGGGGGGTTTTTAAAGAAAACAATGTCTGACAACTTATTTTTCTTTAAAAAATGTTAACTGAAAAAAACTGGCACCATTTATCGCAGCCACAAACTGTAAAAGCAGAAATGATCATTTGCAAATTTGCAGCAGTTCTTGAACACAGGTTTGTGAAACAAAATTCAATGACTTTTCCCAAATTTTTCTGGGTATGTTTAGTTTTCCGAGACTTTTCTAGGCCTGGAAATTGCTGTTTGCAAATGTCATGATTTTTCCAGGATTTCCATGACCGTATGAACCCTCAGAGGCAGAAACCGGAGACGTGTGTGTTCACAGCTGCTGTGTGAATCTCGTCTATGAATAAACTCTCTGAGTCTGAGATCTCGGAGCCAGAGACGTCACGTGACCGTGACATCGCGTCCACTCAGAGCGCTTCCTCTGCTGCTGGCTGTGCGACCACCTGGACCTGGAGCACGCACGGACCTCCCGCGCCGAGGCCGGTTTGACATGGTTCATTTACACCTCTGTGTCCGCTCTGTTTTCCTCGTAAAGATCAATAAAGTTCGACGGATCCTGAAGGATGACCTCCTCACCTTGTCGAGGATGCTCAGGACGAGGGCGCACACCTCCTCGTCGGCGTGGCGTCTCAGAAGCTCCGCCCTCTCCGGGTTCCCATTGGCCTCCTTTAAAATCCTCAGCTGCCACTCAAAGCGCTCGAGCTGCTTCTGCAGACAGACGTCCGGCTCGCAGGACGCACGTTTACCTGCAGACACACACGAGGCCACAGCGGAGCATTTAAAAACACACACACACACACACACACACACACACACACACACACACACTCTACTAGTTTACAGTCATTTCATTTTACTTTAATCTTCTTACTTTGTCTTATTTCTCGGTTTAAGTTAACTTCCCCGGGCTCCCTGCGTTGTTTAGGACTCATTTTTAAGTAACTTTACGTGTTTATCTGCATATATTGTTAATTATTTGTCATTTATAATCCTTTGCAGCCCCTCAGACACTCTGCTGCTGCCTTTTTTTAATCTTATTTTATTCAAATGCATCATATTGGATTTCTTGGCCGATTTGCTAACAACTCATTCGACTGATATCGATAATTATTTTTTTTAGAAAATTATTCACCTTCTTTCCCAGATTCCTCTGACTCAATACGCCTCTTTTTCTGTATTCCTATAACCCGATTTATGTTTATTTTTCTATGTATTTTCATTTATTTACTTATTTATTTTAGTGACTGTTTATCTGTTTGGTAAATTTTTGTCAATTATATTCTTCACACAT
>NC_056471.1:35666403-35673903 GCF_008729295.1 Plectropomus leopardus
TCTGAGAGTCTGAGTCTGAGAGTCTGTGAGTCTGTGAGTCTGAGAGTCTGAGAGTCTGTGAGTCTGAGAGTCTGTGAGTCTGTGAGTCTGAGTCTGAGAGTCTGTGAGTCTGAGAGTCTGTGAGTCTGTGAGTCTGAGAGTCTGAGAGTCTGTGAGTCTGAGAGTCTGTGAGTCTGTGAGTCTGAGTCTGAGAGTCTGTGAGTCTGAGTCTGTGAGTCTGAGTCTGTGAGTCTGTGAGTCTGAGAGTCTGTGAGTCTGAGTCTGTGAGTCTGAGTCTGAGAGTCTGTGAGTCTGAGAGTCTGAGAGTCTGTGAGTCTGAGTCTGAGAGTCTGTGAGTCTGAGTCTGAGAGTCTGTCTGAGTCTGAGAGTCTGAGTCTGAGTCTGTGAGTCTGAGTCTGTGAGTCTGAGTCTGTGAGTCTGAGTCTGTGAGTCTGAGAGTCTGTGAGTCTGAGTCTGAGTCTGTGAGTCTGTGAGTCTGTGAGTCTGAGAGTCTGTGAGTCTGAGTCTGTGAGTCTGCGTCTGAGAGTCTGAGAGTCTGAGTCTGTGAGTCTGAGTCTGTGAGTCTGCGTCTGTGAGTCTGCGTCTGTGAGTCTGCGTCTGAGAGTCTGAGAGTCTGTGAGTCTGTGAGTCTGCGTCTGAGAGTCTGTGAGTCTGAGAGTCTGAGAGTCTGAGAGTCTGTGAGTCTGAGAGTCTGAGAGTCTGTGAGTCTGCGTCTGAGAGTCTGAGAGTCTGAGAGTCTGTGAGTCTGCTTGCTTGTTTGTTTGTTTGTTTGTTTGTTTGTTTTTTTGTTTGTCTGCCTCTTCCTCATACCTCCATATTCACAGTTTAGATTTGATTTTCTTTATTTAACTTCCTTTATTGTGAAATACAGTGATAACAGAAGTGAGGGCAGGTGAAGGTAAATATAAACAGACTAAAGAGGTTTTATATAAAGTGACACAAAGACAAACAATAACAGAGAAAACAAATAAACACAAAGCAAAACAAACAAAACAGCAACAAAAAATCAAAACAAAACAACAAAAAAACAAAACAGAAAATTAGAACTGGGATAAAACAAGAATTCAAATTATTTTTATCTATTTAACTTTCTGTTCGTGTTATATCTCTTCTTTCCTTTATTTATTTTTTCTCTTTTATTTATTTGTATCGGTTTCACCTTTTCATTCGATTAATGTCTTTTATTTCATTTGATCTATTTTACCTTAAAATCATGTTTTACTTCATTTATTTCCTTTTATTTGTGCTTTTATTGCTTTCATTGCTTCCGTCGTTGTTTTGTTGGTCTATTTTTCTTCGTATTATTTTACACGGACATTATGTGTCCTGCATCTTGCATTATTCGTCCTCCGGTTTTATTTTTATCCGAACTCCACCCGTCTCCCCTCTGCTCGTGTTCACAGGACTGTTTGGCTCTCCGCTGTTGCATCGATCTGTGTGCTGCATGCACAGTGTGTAAAAAGTCTCTCCACCAAAATAAAGACAGACGACGGAGAAAAAGCGTCCCTGCGCTCAGTTTCTCTCCTGGTTAGGATTCCTTCAGTGTTCGTCGTTCAGGAGCTGAATTATTCACGGAGATCTCTTCCCTCTCCAAAACAAACACCAGCTGATCTAAACCAGGACAAACACTCAGTGAGGATGGTTCATGTTCATGAGGACGGGCTGAGGGACGGGCTGAGGGACGGGCTGGGGGACGGGCTGGGGGACGGGCTGGGGGACAATGGAAAGCAGAATGTTTCCGGCCTCGGCTGCTGCCAGCGAGGAGGATAACGAGTGAGGAAGAGTCGCTCTGGGCTGATTTCAGCCTTCATCAGCTGTTTCCAGTCAAAGTGTTTCCTGAGAAAGTTTGCTGGTTTATTTCTCAGCTGCTTCTGTTTACTGAGGAACCGCTCACAGCTTCATCATCTCAGCTTCATCATCAGCTTCATCATCTCTCATCACAGCTTCATCATCTCAGCTTCATCATCTCAGCTTCATCATCTCAGCTTCATCATCTCAGCTTCACAGCTTCATCATCTCAGCACAGCTTCATTCAGCTTCATCATCTCAGCTTTCAGCTTCATCATCTCAGCTTCATCATCAGCTTCATCATCTCAGCTCATCATCATCTCAGCTTCATCATCTCAGCTTCATCAGCTTCATCTCAGCTTCATCATCTCAGCTTCATCATCTCAGCTTCATCATCTCAGCTTCATCATCTCAGCTTCATCATCTCAGCTTCATTCATCTCAGCTTCATTACAGCTTCATCATCTCAGCTTCATCATCATCAGCTTCATCATCTCAGCTTCATCATCTCAGCTTCATCATCTCAGCTCATCATCATCACAGCTTCATTCAGCTTCATCATCTCAGCTTCATTATCTCAGCTTCATCATCAGCTTCATCATCTCAGCTTCATCACAGCTTCATCATCTCAGCTTCATCATCTCAGCTTCATCATCTCAGCTTCATCACAGCTTCATCATCTCAGCTTCATCATCTCAGCTTCATCACAGCTTCATCTCAGCTTCATCATCACAGCTTCATCATCTCAGCTTCATCTCTCGTCTCTTTTTCTTTGTTTCTGCTCCGTCTCTGCTCCGTCTTTTCTTTGTTTCTGCTCGTCTCTGCTCCGTCTCTGCTCCGTCTCTGCTCGTCTCTGCTCCGTCTCTCTTCGTCACTGCTCGTCTGTTCTTTGTCTCCTGTCTCTGCTCCGTCTCTTCTTTGTCTCTGCTCCGTCTCTGCTCCGTCTGTTCTTTGTCTCTGCTCCGTCTCTGCTCCGTCTCTTCTTTGTCTCTGCTCCGTCTCTGCTCCGTCTCTGCTTCGTCACTGCTCCGTCTGTTCTTTGTCTCTGCTCCGTCTCTGCTCGTCGTCTCTTCTTTGTCTCTGCTCCGTCTCTGCTCCGTCTCGTCTCTGCTCCGTCTCTGCTCCGTCTCTGCTTCGTCACTGGTTGTGCACTGATGAATGGATTCATGGACATTTATTGCTGATGTGCATCAGAAATCTGGGGCGCCAAGGGGCTCGGTTGGTAAAGCGGGCGCCCCATGTACAGTTTCGTGCTTAAAATCTGACCTATCACATAAAGGCCAAAAGCCCTGAAAATAATCTTAAATTTGAAAAAAAGAGAAATCATTGGCATAAAGTCGAGTGATTTATCCAGCTTTGTCATATTTGTATTTTCAGGTACTTCTTTAGGAGTCAATATACACACAAAGTGTGTGTTCTGTACACGAACATCAGCAGCAAGTTTCAGCTCTCACTCTGCTGCTGGCTGAACTGGTGATGGATTACACACACACACACACACACACACACACACACACACACACACACACACACACAGGCCTGGGCGTGTATCCAAACATCCACATCGACGTTGCACAAGAACACTGGAGCTAAAAGATCACACTAAAGGCACGCACACACACACACACACACACACACACACACACACACACACACACAGGAAACACACACTGAAACGCTCACTGTAAAGCCTCACACCCACAGATTGCACAAGCATTGTGGGGCCAACACTCACACCCTGAAAAAAAACACACACACACACACACACACACAGAGTATAAACACTCCTAAGCTCTGCTAAGCAAACTGGACACCAACTTCATTTAAACTCTGAGCTGAAACAATAAATAGCTGGTTTCTACACGCAGGCGAGCTGACTTTAAACATCTGAGAGGAGCAGGACGAGGACGAGGACGACGACGAGGAGGAGGAGGAGGAGGAGGAGGAGGAGGAGGAGGAGGAGGAGGAGCAGGAGCAGGAGGAGGTGAAGCATGTGCTCCTGCAGGCGTGTCAGAGTTCCTGCTCCCTCCCTCACATGTTCAGCAGCAGAGATAAATCAGCTCTCAGCACTGTTTGTTCAGGACAGACCTGAACTGAACGTCTTGTCCCTCAGAGGACGAACCTGAACTGAACGTCTCGTCCCTCAGAGGACAAACCTGAACTGAACGTCTTGTCCCTCAGAGGACAAACCTGAACTGAACGTCTTGTCCCTCAGAGGACAAACCTGACTGAACGTCTTGTCCCTCAGAGGACAAACCTGAACTGAAGTTAAAGGTGCTAAAGAATTAAATTCTTATATAAAGAATTATTATTACTACTACACAACAACAATCACTGCTACTACCACCACTGTTATTATAATGATCAATCATAATAACAATAATCATAATAATGATAATAATATTAATAATCATAATAATGATAATAATATTAATAATCATAATAGTGATAATAATATTGATAATCATAATAATGATAATAATAATAATCGTAATAACTGGTTCCCTGGTCAGCTGTCTCACTTCCTGCTGAACTGTCATCAGTAATCTGAAGCGTCAGTCTGAACATCAGAGCAAAACTCACAACAGAAATCACAAAAACACAGTTTTGTTTAAAATGCAGCTCAGAAAAAGTTTGATTCTGTGAATGAATCTGTTTGTCCGCAGTCATGTGATCGAGCTGATTAAACTCCTTTAAATCTAATAAAACAGAGCGTTTGACCTCAGAGGATGTGACATCATGCTGCTGACGTTCAACAGAGTCATAAAACTGCTCTATAATCACACACACGATCAGTGTGTTTTACGGGCTGACTGGACACATTCACACAGTTAGAGCTGACCTCTGACCTCTGACCTCTACACCAACAGAAAACAGACGCCAGAACCTGCACATATTCACACAGTTTGCTTCTGATGTGACGACACTTAAACAGAAAAATGAATACTTCAACAAAGTGTTATACCTTCTGTCATCACGCTCAATCACGCTTTGGAACTACAGCTCCCATAATGCTTTGCCATTGATGCAGCGAGTTACACGGGGACACGCTGAGCGCCCCGAACATCCATTTGTGAGAGCTCCCCTCCGCGCGCCGGCCGCCGCCGCTGCACGCTTCCTGTGCGCGTGTGTCTTTGTGTAACACGTTTGAAAAAGCGCAGCAGCGTTAACCATCAGCGGCTCCTGTCTGCAGGGGACCGGCGAGGAAAAGCTAAACATGAAGGTTTTTTCGGTGTCTTTGTAAAGGTTTATTCAGAAGGACATCGGTGATGATGCGGTCGAAAGGGACGTCACGCTGCGTCTAAACCCGTGCGTTTTATTTCGGAGGTCAGATTTTAGAGTTGCGGCTCTAAAAAGAAGTTTTCTTTGTCCGGATGTCACGGTGTGCACGCTCTGTTTCTGGGTCAGAGATGAATGAAGTTCAGACCTGCAGAAACGCAGAGCCGCACGGAGCACCGGGGACTTTAGTGTTAAACCACATGAGCCATTCTTCCCTCTGCTGAGATACAGCGGCTCTTTTTTACCTCCATCTTTACTGTTTCTAGACCAACGAAATCTTCTTCTAATGTGCACTGTTGTGTTAACTTTTAATGACAATAAAGTCGATCTAAGTCTGGACCAGAGGAAGGTGAAGAGTCAGGAAGAGCAGAAATAGTTTACAGCAAATTACGGCAGAAAAAAACACATATAAGATATTTGTTACATTTACATTAAACGAGCGTTTTCCTGTCAGATAACCTGCGACACTGTCGCTCTGATCTGTATCTGACACATGTGACACGTTTGGATTTTACAATAACGGAATAAAAATGATTCACCATCAGCCAAATGCAGCAGTTAAATGTCTGTGTGACACATTTACGCTAAAAAGAGTCTAAAGACGAGCTGATCCTCTTTCACCACAAATATCTGCAGCGTGCACGAAGCCCTGAGCCAAACTACGAGACAGAAATGAACCGGAATAATAACGGAGAAGAAGCGCGCGAACGAGCGCTTTATGAGGATGACGTGACTGTAGCACGCGTCAGTAAATCTCTCGTCTTCCTATATGTGTGTTTATTGTCCTTTATTTTGCAATTATTTACTTTTTTTTTTTTTTTTTTTACTTTATTTTTTATTTACTTTAACTACATTTTTTGTGACCTGCCTGTTTTATTCCTTTGATTTGCTTTGTTCCTGTTGACCTTTTGCATTTTCTTCTGGCTTTTTAGTTTGACTTTTATTGACTTTTCTGTTTGTTGTGTGTGTTCATGTTTGATTAATTAATTAATTAATATTATTCTGAGTTCCTGCCTTTGATTTGTCCATCAGCCACTGTGTAAACTGCTGTTTTAAAGTCATATATCAATAGTTGACAACTTGAAAAAGAGGAAAAATGGAGAAAATATAACTCTACAGCTGTTTTTAAAGTCTGTGTGTGTGTGTGTGTGTGTGTGTGTGTGTGTGTGTGTGTGTGTGTGTGTGTGTAACATGTTTCTGTGCAGCTGTAATGACTGTTTTCCTCCTCTGAAAAACCACAAAATAAAGCAGAATGAAAAAAAAATGCTGCAGAGCCACGATGACGTTTTTGTTTTTCCTGTTTTTTGAAGTCTGCTCTGACACACACACACACACACACACACACACACACACACACACAGCTAGGTGATAAAATGTTTGCTCAGGTCTTTAACCCTGTAATGCCTGGATCGTCAGCAGTTTTCTCCTGCAGGCGTCTAAACTTGGACAGAAACGTTCCACAACTTGCAAAAAAAAAAAAGTATAAAGTGATAAAATCATCTGAAAAAAATACACGTCAAGAAAATGTCATTTATAAATCTAACTAGGGCTGGGCGATATGGAAAAAAGTCCTCAGTAAGTACAGATATTTATCACGATATCCATCAAATCAGTATTTCTGTGGAGCTTAAAGGTTCCTCTGACTCCTCAGTGAGATATGAAGATATCAGGTTAGTTTAGGTTAAATATTTATTTTCTGTCAGACATTGAACATGACAAATATACTGTAGAACAGCATCACCAGCTGGAGGACCTATTCTACTAAAACTCACAGAGGTCCAGGTACTAAAATGTCCTCCCAGCAAAGGTCCGAGCCTCAAACCTAAAAATCATATCACCATTAACCGAACATTTTACTTTGATTACGATTGAAGAACGATTATTTAGCTATTTTTTGTGGTTTGTTTTTTGCCCTCATAGTTCACTGACACAGTGTCATGTGACCATGGTGTGTTGGAGTGTAATAAACATGTGATTTATTATTATTGATTAAACTTTCCAGCATTATATAAAAATGAAAAGCTCCATCTGAAACAAACTTCAGGTAAATTTAAGCACATTGTGCTGATAATAGGCCAACCTCTCCTGACTGCAGGACTCAAAACCTGAAACCAGCGTTTATGTACATTTTTACTAATAAATTTCCATGACTCATGAGACTGAAGCCAAATTTTCAAAAGCATTCCCTGAAATGACAACTGATACTCTTCATCAGTTTTTATTGCCGATTTTTAAAGAAAACATTTTGGCACGTTTTTTTCTTTAACAAATTTTGGAGTTTTTTTTCTTTAAAAGTCTTTGGTGACTTTTTAAGAAATTTTGACTCTTTTTTTTCTTTTCTAACCTAAAAAATTCAAAATCGCTGCCAGTTTTGGGGAGAAAAATTTCCGATTTTTTTTCTTTACAAATCGTGGCCATTCCATTGATCACATCA
>NC_056471.1:35681403-35716476 GCF_008729295.1 Plectropomus leopardus
AGCTGCAAATTCACTGATTACACTCAAATACACAATCTGGACTACATTTAGGACACATGCATCAACACACACACAGTTATCACAACAGGAAGAAGAAAAGAGACTGAAATGATCCAGAAATTCCCTCACGGTGAATTTGTTTTTTCGTGCCTGTCTTTCTTTAGATTTCTTTTCTGCTCTTTTGTACTTATCGCACCTTTTCTTGATGTTTGCTGCCTGTTTTTCTTTGTTATATATGTGACTGTTTGATTTTATTGTGCAGTATTTTCATGTGTTTTAAATTAGGCTGGACCTGAGTATTCGGTTATTCAGACATTCGTTAATTAGGTGTTCGGTTTTCAGTCTAGGGAAATTTGTTAAACTGGGGAGGGACTTCCGTGTTTTATTTTGGCTTAAGGGGAGGGTATACAACTTTAAATGGCTATATTTATTTTACTGTTATTTTTCAAAGAAATCATAGCATGTTTTCTTTAAAAAATTAGGGCCTTTTTTTTTTACTTAAATTTTTTTGTAGATTTTTGGAATTTGAATTTTTTTTTTATTAATCAAAGACAAAAGTCTGCAATTTTTAAAGGGAAAACATTTGGCTTTTTTTTTTTTTTTTTCTTATTTTTTTTCTGAGCTGGAAATTCAAAGATTGAATAAAAATACACAGTCGTGCCAAAATGTACACATTATGCATGAACACAGCCAAAGCGATCAAAAAACGAAGCACGAGAGAAACGCGTGAGCCAAACGGTCCCTCCGGCTGAAAAAAGGTGCTGAAGCTGAATTTGGCTCCACTTCTTTATTATTTGACACTTTGCATTTTTCGGAGTTTGGGGAGTTAAAGTTTAAGCGAGGGCAGTTTTAAACGAGACCCCGGCGTGAGCGGAGGCGTTGCTGTCGCCGAGCTCCTGCAGCAGCAGCTCAGACTCTGAGCTCTAAATCTCTTTCTATTCTCAGATCAGAAAAGTTTACTGGAGTTCAAGTGACACAACGGCTCGTCAGACGGCTCTCATCACTGTTTTTACCTGAAATTTAGAAGAACAAACTAAACTAAAACTAAAATGAATAAATAAAGATAAACTAAATGATGTGAATTATTATAAAAAATAAAAATGTAGTTTTATGGACATTTTCCCTTTTTAAATATTATTATTTATAATATTTTTCTCTCATTTTCTCTCTCTCCCTGTCATAAAACTCCTTTTTTTAGATTTTCCCAGTTTTTTGCAATTTTAGTGACGTTTCTTGCCAAGTTGCTCGTTGTCTTTTTAGCTGTTTTTAAAAGAAAAGTGATGTGGTTCCAGGGTTTGAAGGGTTAATGTGCAAGACAATGACTGTTTGTAAAACACAGAGAGCAGCACTTTATAATCTCTGGAGTCTCACAGAAAACTGATCAATAACTGATCAATAACTGATTATAAATCAGAAGACTGAATCTTTAGTGAACTTTTGGTTTGATTTTCTCTGCTGACAGACAGCAGCTCTGAGCGAGTCACAGGACCATCTGATTAACACCGAAAGAGATAAAAATACTATCAACCACGCACACGCACACAAACACACACACACACACACACACACACACACAGGAGGCGCTCAGTTTGGAAACCACATGAAGCCGCCGGCCGCTCCGTCATCTTCTATCAATAACTGGAGGAAGACAGCAGCTGTTTGAGCGTCTGCGGCGACGACAAAACAGCAACAATCACTTCAACACAAACGCTCCCTCCTCAAACACCGAGCATTAAAGAGTTAAAGTCTCTCAAAAATGAGCTCACTCTGAAGGGCTGCCGTCTCGCTCACGCAGCTGTCGCCTCTGCAGGATTTTAGGCATGTTTTTGTTGTTGTTGTTGTTGTTAATAAAAAAAAAGAAAAAGGTAAAAAGGAGAAAATGCTTTCTTTAAAAATGGAAAAAAAGAAAAATCTTTCACAAAAAATCTGCAGAAATATAAACGAAAACTGCAGCAGAAATTTCAAGAGAAAGAAAGAAAGAAATGTTTCCCCTTTTTGCACCAGCCCCGCCCCTCTCATAAATAACAGACAGTCCCTTACGGAGTATTTCTACACTGTAGAAAAATGCATCAGGTTTTCTGACAAAAGAAGACGAGGAAAAAGATAAACTCTAAAAAGGTTTTTTCTTTGATGATTGGACAAATGAAAAAAAAGTTTAAATCTTTTTTTTCCATAATCCAGTATAACACACAAAATACAGCTATTTAATACTGCAGGCCAACCCAAAAATCCAAAATAAAGTAAAAAAAAATCTGTCCTTTACCAGTGCTTTTTGCACCAGCCCACCCCTCTCATAAATAACAGACAGTCCCTAACTGAGTATTTCTACACTGTAGAAAACATGCATCAGGTTTGAAAAGCAAATTTAAAAATGTGAAAAATAAAAAAATAAATACAATTTAAACAAATCTGTGGTAAAATAATAATAATAATAATAATAATTATAAACACTAAATACAGCCATTTAAAGCTGTGTGTCTCTCTCCTGAAGCCAAAAGACACCTCATAAATAACAAACAGTCCCTAACGGAGTATTTCTACACTGCAGTATTAGTACTTCACACGGCTGTGCAGCATAGAGCCAAAGTACAGGACTGTTACTGCGATAATCTGTCAGAAAACACCGGAAATCGAATTAAAATCGATAACCACATTTTCTATCACAGTGAGATCGATTCAAAGAAGATTACAGACACCGGAGGACAATCAGAGCGGATATCTGTGATAACGGCGTTAAAACGGCGTTAAAAACGGCGTTAAAAACGGCGTTAAAAACCCGGAGTCACCGTGAGAAAAACTGCTTCAGACAGATTAGAAACAGATGTCAGAAAAAAAACAACTCCGCCGACTTTTTACCGCTGTTTTCTCTGTTTGGCGCCAAATCTGTCGCTTCTGATCACCGATAAATCACTAAAATCGACCGTAAAGAAGAGATGTTGAAGTTTTTGGAGGATTAGTTTCTCCGGAGCTGCTTCCCTCCAGGCGGCGGCGGCACGTTTCGTGTCCGCTCACGAGCTGCAGCCGCCGGCCGCCCGCTGAGGAACCTCCCGGTACACAAAGAGGACTTTACCGGGGCTTTACCGGGGCTCTGCCGGTGCGTGTGTCGGTGTCCGTGCGCGCTGTGTGTGTGTGTGTGTCGTTGCCGGTGTGCCTCACCTTGCTGTGGCTGCAGCCCATGCCTCCTCCTCCTCCTCGGTCGGAGCCTCCTCTTCTTCTTCTTCTTCTTCTTCTGTTCTCAACTTTCAAACTCCGCAGAAGAAGAAACGGGCCCCTGAACGCACCACAGCGAGAGGCGGGTTCATCCGCGCTGCGTTCAGGAGCACTCCGTAAACTCATCAACCCGTTTATTTTACTTTAAATTATTCCAAAGAAAAAAATAACAAAACTTTTATTAAACACAAAAAAACAGCCAAAATAATTCAGACAAAAATATTTTAGAAACAGTCATCAACCCAACATTTATTTTATTTTATTTTTTTTTTTATTTTATTTTATTTTATTTTATTTTATTTTATTTTATTTTATTTTTTATTTTATTTTATTTTTTTTTAAATTATTCGAAAGATAAAATAACAAAACTTAAAACAAAATACTGAGGAACACCTTGTGAATGCACCAATATAACAAATAAAAAATTCTAAAGATAAAACAACAAATCCTTTATTAAACAAAAAGAATCTTTTATTTAACATAAGAAATTATTAAACAAAAAACAGGCTAAATAATTCGGACAAAAGATGTTTAGGAACACTTTGTAAACTCACCAATCCAACATTTATTAATTTTATTTTATGTTGAATAATTCATATTATTATTATTATTATTATTATTATTATTATTATTATTATTATTATTATATTATTATTATTATTATTATTATTATTATTATATTATTATTATTATTATTTATTATTATTATTATTATTATATATTATTATTATACCAACAACAAACATATATAGATGTTTTTTAAAGTCAGAAAAACACCTAAAAGTTTTTAAAGAAACTATAATTGGGGGGGGGGGGGGGGGGTGCTATTTTAAGAATATTGAAATAAAATTAATAAAAAATATTTAAATGTGAAATTAAACATTTTGGTTAATTTTAGATAATAGTTAAATAATCATTTTAATAATTACTATAAAAGTAAGTATATATGAGAAAATGGCAATAAACAGAACAGTTCAATAAGTAGTTCAATAAGTATTCGCTTTACAATAAGTATTTTCATCTCTGTGTTTAAAGTTGTTTCTTGTTCTGTCCTCTGATTAATATGTATTAAAAACCTGTAAATTGCGAAAAACGGATCCATCCATTTATTTCCCAGCTGCTACAGCTTCCTGCTGCTGCACACCTGATCCGATTAAGAGCTGGCAGCTGATTGGCTGATTCAGACAAACTGATGCACTGAGTGCAGTGAGCTGGAGCCTCTAATCTGATTAAAGCCACACTCACAGACCTGCAGCCAAACACAACCTGCAAATACTACAAAGTACTTTTACTTTTTCAAGTACTTTTTCTTTAGAAAAAAAGAGCAACTTGGCAAGAAATGTCCCGAAAATTACAAGAAATTAGGAAAAGAAAATAAATGAATTATTAGTATTTACAGATGAAGAAAAAGGGAGATAAAATTATTACAAATATTTAATGACTTATTAATTTGTTTGGGTTATTTGTTTGCTTGTTTCACCATTTTTGTGTTTTGTCTATTTTTTCATTTTTTGCTAAATTTTAAGCCATTCTTTCATAACCTTGCTTAGGTTTGAAAGGGTTAAATGGATGCTGCGCAGCTTTAAACTGAGTTGGTCCTCACAAGAACACGAAGCTGTTCGTGTGTGCCTTTGAGTGTTTTATGGGCTTTAAGTTTCGCTCATATAAACGTCCATAAAACAGAAGCTGGAGCCGAAAATCCTGCAGAGCTCAACGAGAAAATAAACCTGCAGCTTCACCCTCAAAACTGCATTTAGGCCTCATTTACACCCCAAGTACAGTCACATCTGTTGAGATGAAATTAATAAACTGTTACTTTACCTTAAACAGTGAATCTGAGCTGCTGTACATGTCACACACACACACACACACACACATACACACACACACTGGACTGTGACATCAGCTCTTAAAAATGAGATGATGTCAGAGGTTTCATGGGAAGTTTCAAACACACCTAAAAGTTCAGCTGTAGTTCAGCAGCAACAAGCTGCTGCTCACTGCTGAGAGTCTGGATTGAGTTTATTTCTGCAGCACGTTTCACACACAGAGAAAACTCGCGGTGCTACCTGCCAAAGGGAGCACCTGTACGTGAAAAACATGAGCAACCGAAACAACAAGAGAGCGGTAAAAAGTAAGCTTGACTGAGTGTTTATCGTTTCTGTAGCATAAAAACAAGATATTATCTTCTCACCGGGTTAAAGTTAAAGTGCAGAAATAACATCGACACCAACGATCGACTTCTGGCCCCCAGGCCAAATCTGGCCCCTGACAGGGTGCCACGTGGGCCTTCAGTCATTTTCTAATTGACAATAAAAATAAAGTGATCCACACTGGGAATTTTGTACTTTTTTGTACTTTTAGAATCCATAAGTTGCCAGAGTGAATAAAACAGCATCCGAGGAAACAACCTAAAATTCCAGAAATTAAATGAAAATCCCCAAAATGTCCCAAAATTCCAGGAACTTCCTGAAACCTCCTAAAAAACTAGAAATGTCCCAAAATCCTTGAAATGTCCTAAAATGCTAGAAACATGTATGGGACCGCTCCTTAGTTTTGGCTACAGAACTCGGCGGTTCGCGTTCAGCCTGCTTCACATTGAAAACAAAGAAGTTAAAAGGAAATTAAAAGTTTGTGGATGTGCATCAAACGTTCACTGAGACAAAGATAAAGTTATTTTTAACGTCCACAAGTTCAACTAATTTAGTGTCACATTCAAAACATACAGCAGCAGATCTTCAAATAAATATGTAAATAAAACTAAAATAAAATGAAAAGCATGTGTTTAAAATGTAATAGAGATATAAATAGTGCAGCAGGAGAACAGCCTGTAAATGATGATAATACACGCCAGTACACACACTATATTTGACATACTGGTGTGTGTGATCTCATTAAGGTTAAACAGCACCCCCCAGTGGACTGAATCATCACTACAAATTAACCAATCATTGCCCTGCAGGTGAGCTACAGACAGGTAAGCTACAGACAAGAGAGCTGCAGACAGGTGAGCTACAGACAGGTGAGCTGCAGACAGGTGACAGCTGCAGACGGGAGAGCTGCAGACAGGTGAGCTACAGACAGGTGAGCTGCAGACGGGAGAGCTGCAGACAGGTGAGCTACAGACAGGTGAGCTACAGACAGGTGAGCTGCAGACAGGTGAGCTACAGACAGTGAGTGCAGACAGGTGAGCTACAGACGGGAGAGCTGCAGACAGATGAGCTACAGACAGGTGACTGCAGACGGGAGAGCTGCAGACAGATGAGCTACAGACAGGTGAGCTACAGACAGGTGAGCTGCAGACAGGTGAGCTACAGACAGGTGAGCTACAGACAGTGAGCTGCAGACAGGTGAGCAGCAGACAGTGAGCTGCAGACAGGTGAGCTACAGACAGTGAGCTGCAGACACGTGTGCAGCGGACAGGTGAAGCTGCAGACAGGTGAGCTGTGACAGGTGAGCTGCAGACAGGTTGAGCTGCAGCAGGTGAGCTGCAGACAGTGAGCTGCAGACACGTGTGCAGCGGACAGGTGAGAGCTGCAGACAGGTGAGCTGCAGACAGGTGAGCTGCAGACAGGTGAGCGGACAGGTGAACTATGGACAGGTGTGAGCTGTGTAGTGGTGAGCTGCAGACAGTTGAGCTGCCGGCAGGTGAGCTGCCGACAGGTGAGCTGCAGACAGGTGAGCTGCAGACAGGTGAGCTGCAGACAGGTGTGAGCTGCAGACAGTGAGCTGCAGACACGTGTGCAGCGGACAGGTGAGCTGCAGACAGGTGAGCTACGGACAGGTGAGCTGCAGACAGTGAGTGCAGACAGGTGAGCTACAGACAGTGGCTGCAGTGACACGTGTGCAGCGGTGGTGAGCTGCAGACAGGTGAGCTACGGACAGGTGAGCTGCAGACAGTGAGTAGCGGACAGGTGCTACGGCAGGTGAGCTGTGTAGTGGTGAGCGGCAGACAGGTGAGCTACAGACAGGTGAGCTGCAGACAGTTGAGCTGCCGGCAGGTGAGCTGCCGACAGGTGAGCTGCAGACAGGTGAGCTACAGACAGGTGAGCTGCAGACAGGTTAGCTGTGTGTAGTGGTGAGCTACAGACAGGTGAGCTGCAGACAGGTTAGCTGCAGACAGGTGAGCTACAGACAGGTGAGCTGCCGACATGTGAGCCACCGACAGGTGAGCTGCCGACAGGTGAGCTGCAGACAGGTGAGCTGCCGACAGGTGAGCTGCAGACAGGTGAGCTACAGACAGGTGAGCTGCCGGCAGGTGAGTTACAGACAGGTGAGCTGTGTAGTGGTGAGCTACAGACAGGTGAGCTGCAGACAGGTGAATGAAAATACAATTGTAGTTATTACCAAATAAATGTAATACAAATTAAATTCTTTGGTGAATTTTAGAAAATAATAATAGTTATAGATAGATGTAATAGAAAGTACAATTTAAATAATTCCAAAATAAAGTAATGAAAAATATACTGAATTTTAGATATAGAATAGTAATAGTAATAATTACTTTAAAACCAGATTCATACTCAGGTCGAGCAAATTGTACAATTTTAATGTGAATGTGATGTCATGACGTCATGATGTCGTGTGTGTTGAATGTTGTCACCGTGGTAACAGTAAGGGAGGCAGCTGTTGTTGGATGGAAAGTTATTCTGAAAACAACAACAGCTGCTGTCAGAGACCAGTACTCGCTAAAAATACACACAAATACACATTCCACACATGACCTGAGCCGTGTGTGTGTGTGTGTGTGTGTTAGTGATACATGAAATGTTTATTATATTCTTTATAATCAGCAGTTCAATGCAAACGTCGGCTTCAGTAAATCTGAACTGCTTAAATCAGTCGTCTCTTCATCAGTGAACAAACCGAGCATGTTTGATTTGAAGTAACAACTTTATTTATAAATTATGTAGAGACAAAGTCATACATCTCATTTATATCTGTAGAATATACAATGATTGTGAATTTAATATTTAAATGATTAATGATTGATCAATGAAATAAAACAAAATCAGTTTGTAGAATCACTGTAATATAAACTATTGTATATTATAAACTATTAAACTTTAATTTCTTACATTTTCTCTGCTGTGTGTTTTAGCCTTACAGTAAAAAAAACTATTGCTACAAAGTTTAACATTTTTACAAAAATATTTAGTGATTATCGCTAAAGTTTTTGCTTTTTTTTATATAAAAGTTTCTTTTTATTGCGTTCTGGCAGCTTTTTGTTAAACTGACAAAATCAGAAGTTAGACCTCAGAAGAGAAGTTCCTCGTTTGCGTATGTGTTTTTGCAAAAGATTGGGTTTTTTCCATTCTGTCAGTCTTTTGCCACTCAGGCCCACCAAAAAAATTACTCCTGCCAGTCAACAGCAGACACAGAAAACAACAAGAACTGAACTGAGAGCTCAGGCTGACACTAGCCAGGGGTTTAACCATCCATCGCTCTGCATCAATATATCCATTTAAGATATATATTATAATATTATTTTGAAATCCTGTGTCACCGTCACACAGCGTCAGGCGGATGATGGCGGGCAGCCGAGAGGAAGACAATGAGGATCACGTCATTTATTCACAATAAACCATCAGCTTGTTTTCGGAGAAACTCGGGGTTAACAGACAGATCACGTGTCGCATGCGTTGCGGTACGGCTCCACTGCAGTTTTGCTGCGTCATAAATCAACTCCCACCGGTTGTGGTTTCGAGTGCGGCATGGTGCAGCACTGCCGGATCAGCGGGATTGGCGAGACAAAGGACTTCCCACTTTATTCGGCAGAATTGATGCAAAGTGTTCCAGCATCCAGCAAAAATAGGAGCCTTGTGTATCTGATCGGAAAGGGTCCAAACTGCCGGAGCTGAGACGATATCGATTCTCAAAGCAGCGGAGCCAGTGGAAGTTAACACAGAGACTAGAGTGTAATCGATTTGCTCCGTCTGCTGTGGTGGATCAGGACTGAACACGGATCTGGTGGAAAGCCGGGGTAACGGGAGGAGATTTTTCCTCCTACAGAGAACACAGAGACACTGAGGAACCATATGACCAAAGCAGAAACCCAAACCCAGGATAAAGAGGCTCAGTGAACGTGGTGTTGAAGGTGTGGAGGTGGATCAGTTTTTTATGAGCGACTCTGTAGAAGGACAGAGTGCCGGTGGGATAGTCCACATACACTGCGACTCTACCAGAGAAAGGGGAGGAGGAGGTGATGGTTGTTCTTCTGTGATTGTAGCACACAGAGAAACAACCATCGGAGCAGCTCAGACTCCAGGACTTTTCACTCTCTCCAAAAACACAAGCAGCCCTGTTTCCTTTCCTCCTGATTCCTCTGTAACTCACTGATATGAACACCTTCCCGCTCCACTCCACCTCCCAGTAGCAGCGACCAGTCAGACCATTTGTGCACAGCAGCTGAGGCCAGAAGTCGAATCTGTCCGGATGATCACAATAGTACTGGTCCTCTTCCTCGTGTGTCATCTTAGTGTTGTAGTCAGACAGTTTGATCTTTGTGTTAACAGTGTTTGTGTCAAGCGTGAGATCACAGGAATCTGATGGAGAGAACGAGAAGCGATACAGCTGCAGTAATTAATCTATCATCCCTTCATTTACTGATAAGTGCTATTTTGTTGGCACCTGGACTGGTTTCAGTTCCTTGAAGACGTTTGGCCTCACGTCCCCTGGAGGGGAGCTTCAGGCTTTAAATCCTGTAGAGGTGTGTGCTTCAGAGTCGCCGAGGCCTCTTGTGAGTCATTGACCCAAACAGCATTCGTGTGGGTTGTTGGGGCTGGATAGGTCCAGGCGTGAATGAATGTTGATCCTGGCAGGGTGCTTTACAATGCTTTCCTGAGTTCCCTCCCCAGAAGGATCAACACCCATTCACACCAGGACCCATCCAGCCCCAACGACCCACACGAATGCTGTTTGGGTCAATGACTTACAAGTGGCAAAACGTCTTCAAGGACCTGAAATCGGTCCAGTTGCCAACGAAACAGCACTTATGGATGCCATGACCTGGACGACTGAGAACCTTCATCAACACTTTCATTAACTTTAATGATGACATCAGAGAGTGATGTCACACTTTAAAAATGGCTGAATGTGAGCTGCTTCGTTTTCATAAATCAAATTAAACCCACACTTACATTTCTTCAGACCGGGTCTCAACCATCGGACTCCACCAGGCTCCAACCTGAAACGAGGAGAGTCATCAGTTTCCCTCCTTTTTTTAATTACAAGACTAATTCTTAAGATTAATTCTATTCTATATTTATTTTCTTGACTTTTGCAGTGCTATCTTTTATTTTCCTTTATTTCTTTTTTCAACTTTCTTTCTCTTTTTAATTTTTCTCTCTCACTATGTTTTACTGTTAGGCACCAAAAATGAAAGCAAAAGGCAAACTGTAGGTATTTGCGTACCTGAGAGTTTCCAGTTTCCAGTTTGGATCCTCCAGTCCAGCAGAGAGAAACTTCCCTCCCGAGTCTCCTGGATGGTTGTAGCTCAGGTCCAGCTCTCTCAGATGGGAGGGGTTTGAGCTGAGAGCTGAGGCCAGAGAAGCACAGCCTTGCTCTGTGACCAGACAGCCTGACAGCCTGCAAACATGCAAAACTGAAAATATTGGTACTGGAAGGTACTGTGATACTGGTATCATCTGAAACTAGAAGACCTGAGGAATCCTGTGGTACCACCCATGTCATGCTAGCTTCACAGTAAGGAGGTGGAATACCGCTCCAAATTTAGGCTAAAATTTGGTAATGGAAAATGACATGGCCATTTCTAAGTGGTCCCTTGACGTCTGACCTCAAGATATCTAAATGGAAATGGGTTCTGTGGGTACCCATGAGTCTCCCTTTTACAGACATGCCCCCTAACCTTTACAAACCATGACTGTGGAAAGTTATTCACAGGGTGTAAACACTGACGAAACTAAACTACTTCTAAAATAATTTGAGTTTAGAAAATGTCTGTTTATCCATTCATGTTAAAAGGGATTCAAATGTTAATTCGTTGATAAGGTTGATGAATCCTGACCCGAGAGTTTCTAGTGTACAGTCTGAAGTCTGAAGTCCACCAGACAGCTGCTTCACTCCTGAATCCTGCAGGTCGTTGTTACTCAGGTCCAGGTTTTTTAGACTCGAGGACTGGGAACTGAGAACTGAGGACAGAGCTTCACAGCTTCTCTTTGAGAGGTTACAGCCGCTCAGCCTGACAAGACAAAAATGACAAACATTTGTGTCCAAACGCATTCACAGTTTGTAAAATATGTAAGGGTTAACACGAGTTACACGTGGGTTATATCACTTACACATTATGAGTTATATGAGTAGGTAGACTTCAATTACAGATTTGCGCAAAACTTAAGCAATGTTTTTTTTAAATGTGGATAAAACTCAATGGTGAGCTGACTGTGTTTCCACTGAGTGATATTGTGCAACTTCTCCTCTGGTAATAACATCCCAGTAACCATGGCGATGGATGTTCAAAACATTAGCAGCTTTATTTATATATATATTGCAGCAACCGCACTATACACTAGATCAGTGTATTATCCGTCTTATACCATGGCTACTTACCTACAAAATGCTATGTACTCTAATCAAAATAAGTCTTTTGTGTACTCATACCTAGTACTAGCTTTGATCTTGCTTTTGTGTTTTAAGTATCATGGAATATAGTTCCTGAGACCCTAACTTCCTGTGGTCTGTGCCCTTCAATTCAAACACTAGGGCTGTTTTTTTTCAAGGGACAATATTTTGCTTGAGGGCAAAATTTTGAACAAGTGCCGCTATATGCTTTTCATGATTAAAGACAAATTGTTGTGGTCTGACCTGAGAGTTTCCAGCTCACAGTGCAGTCTCTTCTCTCTAGCAAACAGCTGCTTCACTCCTGAATCCTGCAAGTCGTTGTTACTCAGGTCCAGGTCTTTCAGACTGGAGAACTGAGAGCTGAGAACTAGGGACAGAGCTTCACAGCTTCTCTTTGAGAGGTTACAGCCGCTCAATCTGAAAAGACAATTATGGACAAAAAGATAAAAATTTGTGTTCAAAAGGATTCACATTTGATGAGGATTAATGACAGACTTGTTGTACGTTCCATGACTGTAATGGGTGATGCAGTGGCCAATAACCAAACAATGTGAAGCAGAGGGTGGTTTTTCTCCACAGAATTACCACTGAATGAACAAACCTGGAGGGTATTATCCCGCTTATACCATGGCCACTTACCAACAAAATACTACAAAATGCCACAAACTCTAACGATTTTGAAGAATCGGCAACTTAATATAGTGGGAGTGTTCGCTTGTCGCTGTGATACCAGGAGCTTTGTTGACCAGGGAATTAGCTCCTGGTTAGGATCTTTCAAGACTTAGTGGTCCCAGGGGAGGAAGACCCTCAAGAAGACCCTGATGAGACAGCACATTTGAGGGGCAAGTACCTTGCTGGGAACAGCTACACCCATGGGCCCAACCATTGGCTTACATGCAACCATGCATCACAGTCAGGTGCATTGTGCACCAGGCAGCAGGCAGGGGTGGGGACCCAGGCGTACTGACCCCTGGTATCACTGACAAGCTCTGGGGATGTGGAGTCACCTCTCTGGTGGGAAAAGGACTAGAACTGTAGAACTGGAGCAGTACCAACACAAAGTTGGGCTCACCTCTGCGCATAGCACTGGTTATGGAACCAAACTCTTGGAAAGGGGCTGGACTATCACCTTTTCAGGAGTTACCCAGTGTGATGGGAGTGCTGAGCCAGTGTGGGAATACTCACGGGCCCCCAGCTTAGTGCCGTCGTACTGGAATTGTCCTCAGGGAATGAGAGAGAAGACTGACTGCTGCTTGTGTTTATGCACCAGCAGCAACACGGATTACCTGGAGGGAACACCCCACCTTATCTGAACCAGAGTGGTGTTCTGTTATGGACTTCTGTGCTAGTCATGGACTGGCCGTAAAAAACACCATATTCAAGAATAGAGTGGTTCATAAGTGTACTTGGTAGCGGAACACTCTCAGCCAAACATTGATGATCTACTTTGCGGTTGTATCTTTACATCTGGACATTCAGGTGAAGAGAGGAGCAGAGCTGTCAACTGATCACCACCTGGTGGTGACTTGGATCAGGTGGCAGGGAAGGCTGCAAGACATCCTTCCATTTTCTTACGCTTATCCGGGGCTAGGTCATGGGGTCAACGGGCGGAGCAGAGCACTCCAGATGTCCCTCTCCCCAGCAACGCTTTCCAGCTCCTCCTGGGGGACCCTAAGGTGTTCACAGGCCAGACAAGACATGTAATCTCTCCAGCACGTTCTGGGTCTGCCTACGAGTAGGACGTGCCTGGAACATCTCCAACAGGAGGTGCCTGGGAGGCATCCTGATCAGATGCCCAAACCATCTCAACTGGCCCCTTTTGACATAAAGGAGCAGCGACTCTACTCCAAGCTCCTCCCGGATGTCCGAGCTCCTCACCCCATCTCTATGGCTGAGCCCAGCCACCCTCCGGAGGAAACTCATTTCGGCCGCTTGTATCCGCAATCTTATCCTTTCGGTCACAATCCAGAGCTCATGACCATAGGTGAGGGTTAGGATGTAGATGGACTGGTAAATCGAGAGCTTTGTATTTTTCTGGCTCAGCTCCTTCTTCAACACAACAGACCGGAGGAGTGCCCGCATCAGACCTGACGAACCCAAAAGCATAATAAGGGTGAAGTGGGTATGTCTGGCTCACACACCTTTCACGAGGTCTTCAACTAACACTTCCAACAGAATTTTCGTGCATCCCGGGGGAGGTTGGATACATGGAATCCAAGTGGTCCTTGTTTAAAGCCTCTGTTGTAGAGGTAGCTTTTTTTTCAGCAATGTGTTTATTAAACTTTTTTTTTTGCAAAGCGTGTGTGGGAAGGGACAATACAAAGTATAGCAATAGTAATAGTGCAAAAATACAGGCATTTAAACCTGACAGAGATATATCAAATAAAATAAATTAATTAATTAAAATAATAATAATAAATAAATAAATAAATAAAATAGATAATGACAATAATAATTAAATAAAATCGAAGGACAAGAGATCAGGAGTCTGATCCTTTTCCCTTTTCCCTCATCCTGTGAGGTGCAGTGGTACCCAGGTAGTCAAGAAATGGATCCCAGGTCCGGTAAAATAAAAAGGGTTTATCCTTCAAGGCTGTGGAGTAAGCTTCAAATGGAATAATACTGGTCACAGTTTGTTTCCACTGATTGAGAGTGGGAGCTTTATCAGTGATCCATATGGCCAGGATACATTTCTGGGCACAATGCAGCAGAGTGTGCAAAAGGTCTCGGTTGCAAAAATCGGCAGGTAATTCATCATCTAGTGGCCTTGCGCTCAGATGTAGATGACGCTTGAAAATTACATTAAACTGTTGAACAATTATAATCCAAAACTGCTGGACATGAGGACAGCTCCACAAACAATGAATAAATGATCCGACAGCAGAGTAGAGGTAGCTACTAAAAGTTGTGGTCAGAGGGTTGTTGTTGCCTGTCGTGGTGGCAACTTAAGACCAGCTGTCAGGAAGGCCTCTCGCACATGGTTAGCCCAGGGGTTTTCTGAAACAGCAGACAGGCACTGGTTGGCAGGAAAGGCTGCAGTTGCAGTGGTCGCCAAACTAGAAACCTGGGTTTGGAAAACTGGTAAACTGGGAGGAGTTCATGGAGGCTATGGTCTGAGGCCTTGGCCTCAGGAAATTCTGGAACACAGTTAGACACATCAGGAAGGCAAAGCAGGACTTGTCTCAGACTGTGTTCAGCTGAGTACCCTGACTGGGGACATTGTCAAGCGGTGGAAAAACACTTAGAGGCACTCCTGAACCCGGCCATCATGATGCTGAAGGCTCCGAACATTGTTGGGCTGTCTTGGCTGAAACACCCTTTCCAGTGTCACATGGAGGTCACATAAAGAGTCTATTGAGTGGCAGACCAGGGCAGTGTTTCTCATGGGGGGACCACAGGGAAAAGCGTTGCTGGAGATTGGGATATCAATAGTACTTTACTCAGCCCACTGCACCCACCACCCGGCTCCAGATAAGCATATGAAAATGGATGAATGGATGGTAAAAGAAAAACTCAACTTATTACTGTCGACTGTTTGATGCATGTTGATCATCATGCTAATAATCACAGAAAGCTTTACGTTACAACATAAATATCTATATTCTACACATAAGGTATTACCTCTTCTCAGTACCAGTTAATATCTTTGGGTCTCTGTGGCCTTTGGTGTCAGAAACTATTTCTCTTTGCAAAAGAGAACATGAATCTAAATCATAAGAAAGCACCTCAAAGATTTTCTACACTGTCAAAATCCTAATGACATGGACATTAAGAATTACCACGATGAGAGAGGCTTTGATTTAAAGCATTGATGTAAACTAAAGAAGTAAACATAGAACACAGGCTGCTATTTGCCTCTCATTGGCTCAAGACTATTGTACTGAGAACTGACCTGAGAGTTTCCAGTGCACTGTGTGGACTCTTCACTTCAGCAAACAGCTGCTTCACTCCTGAATCCTGCAGGTGGTTGTTACTTAGGTCCAGTTCTTTCAGACCAGAGGACTTAAAGCTAAGAAACACGGACAGAGCTTCACAACTTGTTTCTGAGAGGTTGCAGCCACTTAGCCTAAAGAGACAGTAATAAACAAGAGGACACACATTTGGGTTTCAAATTAAATCACACTTTATAAGATGTGATTTTTTAGAGGTGATACCTGACTGTAATGGGTGATGTGATGGCTGATAACAGTGGATGCAAAGTGATGAATCAATCATGGAACAAATTCTACAAAATGCCATGTGTATTCAAATTCAAACTATTAGTCTTTGTAAAACCTACGACTAATTCTGATGTTGCTTCTCTGTTAAATATCATGACGGGGGGTTCCTCGGCATCTAAGTCCCTGCAGTCTGCACTGCTATGAAACATCTAATCAGGAAGTGGTTCATAAGGCTGGGATCTGACTTTAAAAATCCGTACAGCTTTTGAAATCAGCCTCAGGTTACCAGTTTTCCTGCAGATAATGCTATTTTAAAGTCCTCTCTTACCACAATTTAATTGAGACGTCCAGATTCACACAATAACAAACAATTGAACATCTCTGAAATTTAATATGGGTTGTAAGGTTGCTGAGGGGGCTTCAGCACCTCTTAAAGCCAGGTATTTTAAAAAGCATCTACTAACAAAAAAGGTTAAACTTAGTTGAAAGACTGTAGTGTTTGATAATGTCACATTAAGTCCTACAGCTGTAGTAGAGTGTGATCCTGTCAGCTCCTGAGACTTGTGCACTGAAGTCCCTTTTGTCTTTTTTAACATTGTAGGATGCTGTTTTATAATTGTCAGAGTTTTCTCTCTGACTGTGTGACATGTGTTAATGGCATCCCTGATAGTTCAGGTAATGCATGGTTTGATTGTGGAATAATTTAACATAGTGTTGAGCGCAGCTGCTTCTGTAGTTTTACAAGTTTAATCCATCACAGACTTGGTGAGTTTATTGATGTCATCTGTGACTTTTACAGTAGAGTCCCGGAACGTGCTCAATATTCTTATTGGCTTTATCTCTCGCGTCACTTGGGGCGTCAGCTGGTGTGTGGAAACACCTTTCTTATTGGGATACAGGCTATGTGTGTAGTAGTTTTAGATTAACATTAGTCTATCATTATATTCCTTGGGATGCAGACTGTATCACACACGAAGACATTGAGGTGTGTTAGAGAAAGTTTTTAAAGTGTCCCACTGAATCCAAGTGAGATACTTGAAAAATGAAGTGCAGCGCTTTAGAGATCTTATAGTACCCCATAACCCACCACAGCTCTGCGCTCCCAGAATGTAGGGTTACTTGTGGTACCTTCAAGTTTTTTGGTCTTAGAGGCTAGAGTTTTTTTTACTTTGAAAAAGCTTATAGATATGGCTGGCTCAGACTTGCCTTGGAGAAGCCCCTAGTTAGGCTGCTATAAGCCTAGTCCATGGGGAGGACTCCCTTTAATACCTCTATCCCTCTCTCTCTCTCTCTTGATTTAGGAGTAGACTTACAACTTTCCTCTTAGATAAAACTTATAGTTAGGGCTGGCTCAGGCTTGCCTTGAACCAGTCCCTAGTAAGACTGATATGGGTCTACGGCTGCAGGGGAACTTGCTATTATACAACGAGCTCCTCTCTCCTTCTGTCTCTCTCTTAATTTGCAAACATCCATGTTTCTAAATCTTGGAAGAAAACCTCACAACGGTTTTGTTTTTACATATAATCTTTAAATTGTAATTATAATTCAAGATAAAACAAATCTTTAAAAAACTACTATGATCTGACCTGAGAGTTTCCAGTGTACAGTATGAACTTTCCAGTCCAACAAGCAGCAGCTTCACTCCTAAATCCTGCAGGTCGTTGTTACTCAGGTCCAGTACTCTCAGACTAGAGGACTGAGAGCTGAGAACTGAGGACAGGGCGTTGCAGCTTCTCTTTGTGAGGTTACAACCACTTAGCCTGTTGACACAATGAGGAAAAAAAGTGAGTTATTTTCACTCCTTTTTAGAAGATATCAATATATGATTATTTAAATAAATCCAACAACTCTGTACTCACAGAGCTTTGTTGGAGGCTTTGACCACTGGCAGCAGCCTCAGAAGAGCCTCCTCTGAAGCAGAGTATTTCTTCAGGTCAAACACGTCCAGATCTTCTTCTGATGACAGTAAGATGAAGACCAGAGCTGACCACTGAGCAGGAGACAGTTCATCTGTGGACAGACGTCCTGATCTCAGGGACTGTTGGATCTCCTCCACCAGAGAACGATCATTCAGTTCATTCAGACAGTGGAACAGGTTGATGCTTCTCTCTGGAGACAGAGTCTCGTTGATCTTCTTCTTTATGTACTGGACTGTTTCCTGACTAGCCTGAGAGCTACTTCCTGTCTGTGTCAACAGGCCCCTTAGGAGAATCTGATTGGTCTGCTGTGAAAGACCCAGGAGGAAGCGAAGAAACAAGTCCAGGTGTCCATTTGGACTCTGTAAAGCCTTGTCCACAGCACTCTGGTGTAGATATTTTATATCCTGTTTTTCTTTTAACAATTTATGCCACCGGAAGGTTGTTTGTTGTTCTTCCATCAGATTGACTCCAGAGTTGATGAAGGTCAGATGGACATGAAGAGCAGCCAGAAACTCCTGAACACTCAGATGGACGAAGCAGAAGACCTTGTCCTGGTACAGTCCTCTCTCCTCTTTAAAGACCTGTGTGAACACTCCTGAGTACACTGAGGCTGCTCTGATATCGATGCCACACTCTGTCAGGTCGGACTCGTAGAAGATCATGTTGCTTTTCTGCAGCTGCTCAAAAGCCAGTTTTCCCAAAGACTTGATAATTGTCCTGCTCTCTGGACTCCAGTGTGGATCTGTCTCAGCTCCTCCGTCATACTTGATGTTCTTCTGTTTGGACTGAACCACCAGGAAGTGGATGTACATCTCAGTCAGGGTCTTGGGCAGCTGTCCTCCCTCTCTGGTCTTCAACACGTCCTCCAGGACTGTAGCAGTGATCCAGCAGAAGACTGGGATGTGGCACATGATGTGGAGGCTTCGGGAAGTCTTGATGTGGGAGATGATCCTGCCGGCCTGCTCCTCTCATCTCTGACCCTCCTCCTGAAGTACTCCTCCTTCTGTGGGTCGGTGAACCCTCTGACCTCTGTCACCATGTCAACGCACTCAGGGGGATCTGATTGGCTGCTGCAGGTCGTGTGGTTATCCAGAGGCGAGCGGAGGGAAGCAGTTTCCCCCTGATGAGGTTCGTCAGCAGCACATCCACTGAGGTGGACTCTGTGACGTCGGTCAGGATCTCGTTGTTGTGGAAGTCCAGAGGAAGTCGACACTCATCCAGACCGTCAAAGATGAAGACGACCTGGAAGTCTTCAAACCTGCAGATTCCTGCTTCTTTGGTTTCAGTGAAGAAGTGATGAACAAGCTCCACCAAGCTGTACTTTTTCTCTTTCAGCACATTCAGCTCTCTGAACGTGAATGGAAACGTGAACTGGATGTCCCGGTTGGCTTTGTCTTCAGCCCAGTCCAGAGTGAACTTCTGTGTTAGGACCGTTTTCCCGATGCCAGCCACTCCCTTTGTCATCACTGTTCTGATCGGTTGGTCTCGTCCAGGTGAGCCTTGAAAGACGTCTTCTTGTCTGATGGTTGTTTCTGGTCTGACTGGTTTCCTGGATGCTGCTTCAATCTGTCTGACCTCATGTTCATCATTGACCTCTGCAGTCCCTCCCTCTGTGATGTAGAGCTCTGTGTAGATCTGATTCAAACGGGTTTGGTTTCCTGGTTTAGCGATCCCCTCAAACACACACTGGAACCTCTCCTTCAGATTTGATTTAAGCTTACATTGAAAAACTGAGGCAAAAATTTCTGAAAGAACAAACAGGATAATCAGATTACATTATGACCTTGGATCTAAAAATTAAACAAATAAAATTAAAATTGTGTTCCCATCAATGCCGGCTGAAAAAGCCGGATAAAAGGCCCTGTCTACTGCAGAGTCATTTGACCTGAAAAGTTGTGCTGCACCAAAAACATGTTGAACCTTGACCCCAAAACTGAGGTACATAACAAACCGCGTATTCTGTGTACCGTTACACTCCTCATTTGAATGTATTTTGGATCATCTCTTAAGACTGTAACAAATATCCTATTTATCTAGCATGTTAAGGCTTTAGGGGAATCCTCTTACTGCTCTGCAGACAGTCGGCCAGCTCCTCCTGCTTCATTCTCCTCAAGAAGTGCAGTGTGATCTTCAGAAATGCCTGTTGGCTTCCACTCCTCTGGACTTCATCCTCACCGTCCATCAGCTCTTCGTCTTTCCTCTGACTCTCTGAGCATTCAGAGTAATCTGAACACAGAGCCTTCTTGATCTTCTTCAACTCGTTCGTCACAAAAGCAAAAATGTCCTTCTCCAGCTCCTGGAACAGAAGATTATATGTAGGCACGGGACCAATTCAATCTGACAGTGATGTCATTGACTCAGCAGACATTGGACAGATGTCACAGATCCAAATTCCACATTTTGACGTTGATTACTGCGCACACAGAGCACCTGGCATTTAATCGTAGAGCACTTTTCTGCCTGTCTATTCACATAAGGAGTATGTTGAGAGTCCCAACTGTATATGGATGGACAACACGCCCCCACTGACCCCCGCTATGCTGAAGTGAGGTTAAAATATCCGAGATACGGATGTCGCCATCTTGCCCTGATGATGTCATTAAGAGGCGGAGTCTGCGGAGTCGCAATATCTGCAGTGGTGGAGTTCCCGCCAAACACCCGTCCGACCAATCGAGGGTTATAGTTACAGAACGTGCTAGGGGTGTAACGATCCATTGAGCTGCACCAATATATAGATTAAATGAGCAACAATGACGTAATATCAATGCAAAGCGTAAACATCGATCCATATTATCCTCTTTCCGGTGCACCCTTACTTTGAAAATCTGTGTCAGCGTCACACGGCGTCCGGCAGATGATGGCGAGCAGCCAAGAGAAAGACGATGAGGATAACGCTGTTTACTCAGGAATGAATCATCAGTTGGAAATGTTTTGTTTTTGGAGAAACTGCGAATCAACAGACAGCGCACTTGACATGTAAACAAAAGCCTTACAGAGGAAACAGGAAGTATCTGCCAGGCCACTTCACTGACTTCTTGCTAACGTTATGTTAGCTGCTCTGTTTCAGCGATGCTGGCTGAAAAAACGAGCACGTAGACTGAAAGTCATTTGTTCTGTCGGGAGGTGCAGGGACTTTAACCGGCGGTGAGTAAGAGAAAGCATAAATAATGTTAAACTGGTTCAGTTATGAGGAGAGGAAAAGTCCACTAGCCGCTAAGCTAATTTCTGCAATGTAAAATGCCATAGGCTTATGCTCATAACATTTGCATGTTGTGCATGAAAATGACTGTAAACAGAATAGATGTAAAAGTAATTGTTCATGTACAGACCATAAATATGGAGTCCAGGTGTGGTTCATACTGTGGTGCAGACTGATCACTGGGCACTTCTGAGCTCTGCTGGTTCACGCTGTGGGGGAATCATGAAGAGTGAGCTCACATCGTGTCTGTTCACACACCCTGTTTAGATCTGGCATCAACATGTGTCTCAGGTGATCTGATCACAAATGGATAGCACTAAATACAGGTCTTAACAGCCACCAAGACGCATTTCCGATCACTCGAACTACTTGCTGAGGGGGTCTGGGACGCATATGACCCCATGTTTTGTTGTAACATTAACACCGTCCTGATGCATCCCGACAAGGACCTCGTCATCAGTGCAGGCTGTGGTGGCTGTTTTGGTGACAGTGCGTTAATGCTCTGTAACTTACTCATTTTATGTCGAGTTGGACAAAGTGTTGTGTGGCCGTCCATTGATTTGCCTCATGGAAGGAGGCGTGTTCAATTCTGCCGACAGCGACATCTCCAGCTGTACTGACTGCTAACACGAGAAGTTAGCATGCTACAGAGCAGCTGGCACAAGTGTGTGTACAGGACAATATCGAAATATGAACCCAAGTGGTCCTCTTGGCTCAGCTGGAGAAGCATGATCGGAACAGGTATGAACGGCAATGTGTCTCGGCTGTCCACGAAACACATGCTGATACCAGTTCTCAACAGGCCGACAGACACAAACAGAGGTCAGAGGTTCGTGAAGTGATATCTGGATTTGATCAGTGAACCAGATGACTCCCTGTGGTGGTAAAGGTTTACTAGTACTGCTGAGAATCAACAGTCCAGCTCCTCCACATACCCCTCCCTACCTCACTGTGTTCTGCCGGAGTGCACTGTGCTGAGATCACTCAACTTAACCAAGAAACAAAGTTTGATCTTAAATCATAAATTCTCACCTTCCATCAGCAGACTGTCTAAAAAACAGAGGAGGATCCATCGAGCGGTCACTCTTCAGGGACACAGAGCTGGGTTCAGGTCCAGGAGAGTCCGCTCTCTGCACCCTGAAACTGAAACGCCACAGATTCATGTACAAGTTGGATATAAACAGATAGAAAATATATTCAGTATTTCAGCTCGGCCTGTCAAATGATTAATATTTCAACTGCTATTAATCACAAAATTTCTACAGTTTATCGCGATTATTCACATTTTTTTAAATCACATTTTCAATAGACTTTATTTTTCCTTTCAAAAAAGTTATGAAGTCCATATTGATAAGCGGAAGCAATTCTTACAAGACTGTCTTGATTGAGAATCAATGAATGATCAATTGACGGCAATTCAGGGAATGAAAATGGGTTCAAGGGACTCCCGTAAAATGGCCATGCAGCTTTTCCATCACCAATATTTAGCCTAAATTTGGAGCGTTATTTAACCCCCCTCCTGAGAGGACCACCGGATTTCGCAGTTCTTCTAGTCTGATATGATACCAGTATCCTCATCATGTTTCTTAAAACTCAGCCCAGTACAGCCTCGTAAAGACGGGAATGCTGACTGGCGATTAACATTGTGGGTAACGCATTAACGCTGACAGCCCTCATTTCAACATAAAAACAATTTAATCTTAAATACTTTGTGTCACCATAAATTCTCACCTTCCATCAGCAGATTGTCTAAAAAACAGAGGAGGATCCATTGAGCGGTCACTCTTCAGGGACACAGAGCTGGGTTCAGGTCCAGGAGAGTCCACTCTCTGCTGCTGTACCCTGAAACTGAAACGCCACAGATTCATGTACATGTTGGATAACTCAAAGCTAAAAACCATCTTTTTTTCACTGCCTGCTCCACCCGCTAATGACTACAAACTTATTTTAAACTTGATTTTAAATCTTTTTAAATTATCTTTTTATCTTTGCACCTCTTTTGATTTTACCTTGTACATCTCATCTCTTTTACTGTGAATCTGAATCTTTTATTATGCTTGTCTATTTCATTGCTCTGTAAAGCACTTTGAATTGCCCTGTTGTGTGAAATGTGCCGTTAAATAAAGCTGCCTTGCCTAAAAACGGCTAAAGAATATGTTCAGCATTTCAACACAAGCAAAGTTTAATCTTAAATACTTTGCGTCACCATAAATTCTCACCTTCCATCAGCAGATTGTCTAAAAAACAGAGGAGGATCCATTGAGCGGTCACTCTTCAGGGACACAGAGCTGGGTTCAGGTCCAGGAGAGTCCACTCTCTGCTGCTTTTCTGGGCTTCAACACAGAAACACGTAGCTTTCAGTGATAGTGATGATGGTGGATCGATCAGAGTGATCGGACATGGAGAAGAATCGTGGACAGTTAGAGATCCTCATTTCACCTCTGAGCTTCAGTTTGGCCGTCATGTTGCTCACACAGAGCGGCTTCAGAGGGACGGACGCCCTCCTCTGTGTCCTCACACGGATCCATCGCAGAGTCCACACCGTCACTGCGACAAGCTGCTGGAAGAACGCACACATCCTCTTTCGTTGGGCCCACAGGTTTGAAAATCACCAAAAACTTCTCTTTTTTTTTTAAATTGCTACAAAAAGTTTTTAAAAATCACAAAAAAAACAAACAAATTGGCGTAAAATTAAAAAGGAAAAAAATTGCCACAACTTTTGAAAGAAAAAGTGCCTCCCAAACCCATGGGCCGTAACATAAACACATAACCATTCAGAGCATATAAACCCCCAATAGGCCGAAATGAAAAACATAAACCACCCCTCAGTGCCCACCCCACCCCACCCCACACGCACACACATATAATAAATAATAATTAAATAAGACAATAAATACATAATACTCAGGGACATGGAAAACGGATAAACCAGCTAGAGTGACCATCACAAGCTGGTAGGACCAACGAACCACTGAAAATGGTGCAGAAACACCTGAAACTGGTCAAAAGCAGCTGCGCAGCCAGCTTCACCATCTGCAGCTTTTTATTCTCAGCAGGCAGAAAACGCTCTGCTCGAAAATGCTGCGCGATGACGCACATTTTCGCCGCTGTTTGACTTTCGTGCACCGTCAAAAAGCGCCGTTGACCTCCGTACGCCGCATTTTACCGGTGTTAATTCCAACAAAACGCGTTTCAAAGTGGCGCTTTCTGGCCGCTCCGGCTTGCCGTAGCTGCGCGGCCTGCCGCCTACTAACTTCAAAATGAAGGAAAACTCGCGGTAAAGTTGACCGTCTGTCGCGCTGACAACTCACATGTCTGCCGTCTGTACTGCAAACCGACGCGGAGACATCCGACAGACACACGGACAGAAAGCGGCACAGCTCACAGACCTTCAGAGGGACAGACGACGCTGCGCCGCCACGAGCTCACAAAGTGAAACCAAACTTTCCATACCGGAAGGGCGCGCCCGTGACGTCACGAGTATCACGGCCACGCGAGGAACTTATTCCTGAACTTCGTTTGGAAAAATAAATCTCACAAATTAAAAAAAACAACAACAAAAAACGGTGTTTTCTAATAGTAGGGCAGAGGGCGGTTTGGAGGTTTTAAATTTCATCGATACAGTAAATACCTCAAACTGGTGGTCTCCCCTTTGTACTAACATGTAATTACTGTCCTAACGAACTACCTGTTTCTTTATCTAAGTTTCATGAGTAACCCCTTCCTGCCTGGAAGTTACTTTTTGTACAAAACTATAATATGGAACAATGACTGTATTACTATTCAGGATAAATCTGTTTTTTATCCCAAGTGGTTCCAAAGAAATGTTGTTAATATTCTGTCAGTTCTTGATGGACATGGCTATATATTATCCTATGAACATTTTATAACCAGACACAACTATTCCTTCAGAAGAGTATGATTCTGTAGTTAAAGCCGTCCTTTCTGCTCTGATGCATCTTATCAGAGGGAAACATTTCAGATTTTCATCTCCATTCATTTTGAACGGTGTTAACATATTTAAAAAGAAATATAATAATAGACATGTTCATCAGATTTTCCAAAATAAAAACAAAATCACCCCAAGTGGAAAATTTTTCTGGAACTGGAACTCACATTTGTAAGAGATTAAATGGGGAAAAAAAAGGCTTTTACCTTCTAAATGTTGTATTCCTAACAAAGTCAGAGACATTCATTTATTTATCCAGTAAATTCTGTCATTTCCAGGTCTGCAGATGTTGACAACTCTTGTTCTTTCTGTGGGCAGACTGATCACAGAACTTTAATTCATTCATTTCTTCAGTGTAATATCACTATGAATATTGGGTATGATTTAAGTCGACATGTTTTCAACAATTGTCTCATCACTTATGATTTTACCCCAAAATATATAATTGGCTATTACAATGATAAATGTAACAAATATCTAAATGATGTTGTTAATGTTTTAATTTAATGGTAATTAAATCATTTTTTTGTTACTGTCCATGTCTTTTTATTTTATTTTATTTTTTAATTTTAAATATCTTTATTGCCTCATGTATTGATACAATGTTTATTATTCATTATCTTCTGTGTAGTATGTTAATGTTTTTCTTTCTTTTAGTGCTCTGTATACCTGTGTTGTTGTAAGTCTGACAAGTTTATATTTAGTTAAATAAAGCTAAAAAATTCATTCATGAATAAGTCATGCATACATTAGGAGTGTTTTGGACTGTGTTGGACCTCCTGCAGCTGAAGTCCTTCGGTCTTCTCTCATGGGTGATTTTCAGTGGAAAAAAGGCTTGTTGTGTTGTTAATGAATATTGAATTATTAACAAAGTGAAAGAAGTATCCTTCAGGATTTTGCACAGAATCTATCCTGTTAGAGAAGTGTTGGAAAGATTTAAACTTAATTTAAATGAATCCTGTGATTTTTGCTATTCAGAAAAGGAAACTGTAAGTCTTTTGGTTTTTCATTGCTAACATACAAAAATATTTTGGACAGATATGAAAGACTATATAAACAGAAAAAATGGTACCAATGTACAAATTAGTTGATTGATGTTATGTTATATTTTGATTTAAATGGGCTGTCTGTTAATGTTAATTATTTAATTCAACTTCTCATAATTTTTGGAAAGTTTCCCATCAACAAATCAAAACAGACTGCGTCGGAAACCCGGCCTCCGTCACTTTACTGTTGAACTTTAACAGTTGAATATGTGCAGAGCACCAAAGCTGCAAAGACTCTTTATAGTATTCTGAGGGGAAATCATTCTGTTTGAACTATTGAAGAACTCATAAATGAAGGACATCTGCGTCCCCAGGCGTGTTCAAACTTTGCACTGCTCTTTTGCACATTTTGTATGAAAATGTTTATAACTGTTATGCCTCTGCCAGAGGATTTTTGTGAAGCTGCCAGCCAGCGCCAGCATTTTCAGTCATATTTACTTATCTTTCAGGACCTCCAGAATATTTTGTGTTTTGAATATATGAACAATAAATACATCAGGAAAACAGATCTTCAGCTTTTATACACACACATTTTATTCTGGCCTCTTCAATTCCTTTTTTAATCAGCATCTGAATTTGTGCATTATAATTTTAAAAAAAGACATTTCAGGCAAAAAAGCAGAGAAAATCGTATTTTTGTCAAAGACAGTTTTCAAGAGCAAATTGATTGATTTGATATTCCCATTTTTTTCCCATTTTCTTATGTCAACTTGAACTGCACAAAAATAATGCTGAAAATAATATTAAGTGAACTATAGAGAGGAAGATTCCCCAAACTGTCAGGAAGCAGCACAGATGCAGAACAGTCCCTGAGTATCGGCTCTGCCGTGATCTCTGCACATTTACAGCTGGTTCTGCTTGTTGTTCATTGGAGCTAATCAAACATCAGATATCACTTTATTCTTTCAACATAACTGGGCTGGAAACTTACTACGGTTCCACCTTGTTCCCTGATGATATGAATCAGCCGCTAAACGTTAAACACCACTACAGCATGGTGAACACACTATATAGTACACTACGTCCGTGAGAGGGGACGGTTTCAAACACAGCTAGAGACTACCGGTGAGACTAGCGTGACATAGCCATGATCGTTTGCTAGATCAGCTCACGCTAACAGGAGAAAGTTTTGTGGAAAATCAAGCGCTAAATCAAATCAGAAGCAGAACAATTCAGGGTGGTGACGTTTAGGTGGTGCAACCACGACGTAGTTTGTTTTTTGCCTGACAACAGCTTTGTGCTTCTGCCAATTTCATTTAAGCTTCAAAACACACAAAAGTGGAGTTCATCTGTGAAGATTATCATGCTGAGCAAAACCTGTAAGCATCACAAACTTGTGTTCGTCACAGAGCTTATTTTTGGCGATAATCGAAAATGCCATTCAAAATGACCTTAAGGTTTTTGGCAAGGGAACCATTGTGACGCTAACTTCCTGGTTGGCCTACAAAAATATGTCATCCCTTCAACACTCCATAGCACTTCACATTAGAGACAGGTCATTCGGGATTAAGAACTGCATTTTAATACGGAGTGTGTGTTTATACATGTGGGATTTATGGTTTTGTTTTTTGTTTTTGTACAGTGGTTTTGAATTGAAGAATTTGACTGATATTGGTATGAACTAAATATCAGGTATTGGGACATGCCTATCTTGTAAAGACCAAACTATCTGGTCAGCGGTGGGAACGTTTCTCTCAGGAGGACACCTACAGAGGACACAGAGACACTGAGGAACCAGACAAACCAAACCAGAGCCCAAACCCAAACCCAGGACAAAGAGGCTCGGTGAACGTGGTGCTGAAGGTGTGGAGGTGGATCAGTGAGTCAGAGGAGACTCTGAAGAAGGACAGAGAGCCTGCAGGACAGTCCACATACACTGCTACTCTACCAGAGGAGGAGGAGGAGGAGGAGGTGGAGGAGGAGGAGGAGGAGGAGGAGGAGGTGGTGATGGACTTTGGTCTGTTATTGTGACAGACAGAGAAACAACCATCGGAGCAGCTCAGACTCCAGGACTCTTCACTCCCTCCAAACAAACAGTCGGCTCCGTCTCCTCTCGTCCTGATTCCTCTGTAACTCACTGATATGAACACCTCTCCGCTCCACTCCACCTCCCAGTAGCAGCGACCAGTCAGACCATTTGTGCACAGCAGCTGAGGCCAGAAGTCGAATCTGTCCGGATGATCGGGATATGACTGATCGTCTCTCTGGTGTGTCACCTTCCTGCCGTTGTCCCAAAGTTTGATCTTTCCGTTTACTGTGTTTGTGTTGATTGTGAGTTTGCGGGAATCTGATTGAGACAAAATACAGCTGCAGTTAATATTAATATCTATAACATCAGAGATTTGAATGAGTGATGTCGGATTAAAGATGGTTAAATGTGCTTCGTTTTCATGAATCAAATTAAAACCACTCTTACACTTCCTCAGACCTCGTCTCAACCATCGGACTCCACCAGGCTCCAACCTGAAACGAGGAGGGGGGTCAGAGCAACACATCCTCTTTCACACGATGTTAGAGAAAGTGAAATTATTGTGTACTGTCTTACAGTTCGGGCAAAATTCTCTATAAACATAAAAAAATAAAACAAATGTATTTGTTAATATATCACATCACATGACATTTCTTTTTATGTACAATATCAAATATGTTAAAGAAAAGAAAATTCACAGTTTCCAAACACTGACTAAACAACTAGTTCTAGATTAATTTCAGAGGGGAAAATGTTGCGTGTAGACTTAATCCATTCATAATAAGAAGAAGTCAAATGTTCTTTGATTAATCAGGTTGATGAATCCTCACCTGACAGTTTCCAGTGTACAGTGTGGACTCGTAATGCCAGCAAACAGCAGCTTCAGTCCTGAATCTGGCAGGTTGTTGTTACTCAGGTCCAGGTTTCTCAGATTAGACCAGGAGCTGAGAACTGAGGACAGAGCTTTACAGCTTCCCTCTGAGAGGTTACAGCCCCTCAAACTGAAGAGACAATAACCAACAAGAAGATAAATAACATTATTTTTGATTCAGATATGATACATAAGGGATTTTATCCAGCATATTGGGCATTCGGTGATAGTAATGGATTGTAATGGATGATTCGAAGAACCACACAATAATCTGGTTTAAATTTAAATTTAGCACAAATTTTAACTGACAGAAAATCGGCTAAAGAGATTGCAAATTCACTTGCTTTTATTACTACTATTTACTATTATGCAAATATTCTGAGTCTGTTCATCAAGATAAGCAGTAGATGGCGTTAATTCTCCAGTCAGATGCCATTACACCAATGCAGAAAAAGAGCACAACGAAGGACAACAGTGGATGTGTAGTGAGTTTTTAACAGCTAATATCACAGCTCTGTGCTGTCAAAAGAGTTTCGGTTACAGCTCTCTGTTCAAACATGAGCCGATGAAATCCATCTCGACAACAAAGAGAGAAGCACATATTTAATGGATTCAGCGTGGACGGAGGACTACGGCGATGCGCGATGCAAAGTAATATTCGGATGTCCGTTTTCTGTTGGATCACGGTGTCCCAGGTCTGGTGTTTGGCTTAATATCAAACTGGCCCAGCCCTGTATGTCTGATAGAAGTCACCAGTTTGTTTATTGGGTTAACTGCAATGATTTGGTTCTGCAAACGATAGCACGTATGCTAATTTTAGCTGTTGAGTTAGCTAACGGCAGCGTGTGTCATCACCAGGCATTGCTGTTACATGTAAGCTTCATTACGTTTTCTAGTTTTGTGTGTTAAATCGTCGTCTTTGCTGTAAAATATTTAGTATCCACATTATTCCTGAGGGCACTACTGTAGGAAAGATTATGGGCGCAACTTCTGGAGGAACAGCGGAAGTTTCATAGAAAGCTAGTTCATCATATTGACTTCCTATGGATGCTAATCTCGGTGGCTAACCGGCAACAGCAGTTCTTTAATGAAGTTTTTCCCCTTCAATTCAGCAAATACAGATTTGTTTTTCACAGATATTTAATCGAATCGTTCTAACGTGTCAGTGTGGAGCTGTGGTACCTGCTGATCTGTCTGTCTGTAACTATGCTAACAACCAGGCTAAATGTTTAGCTTTAACAACAATGGTGAACAAGCAGCCTGAACAGATTATTTCTGTACGCAGCAGAACAGTTTACCGATCAGAGGAACACATTACCACCACAGACTATATACAGTCTGTGGATGCCACAAATATTGTATAACATTAGTACTATAATTAAAACTAATTAAACAAATGTATGTTTTGTGACACGCTGATCTTGTAAACGCATTTGAACTGATTTAAAAAGAGGTCTGGACATTCAGGCTGAGACTTCAAACACTCGATTAGCACGAGTGCAGTCTATGTAGCTATTATATGAATTTCGCAGAGAAAGCTTGAAGTCCTCCATGTTAAAAAAGCTGCCGGAAACTACGCGCTGCTGTGACTGGTTGACTCCGCTGTGAGCATTTGATGATGTGCCGCGGAGCTCCCGCCCTCCCTCCGCACGTTCAATACTAACATCAACCTTTGAATCTGAAGAGATAACAGTGTCATAAAGGGGAAGTATGATAAGCAAAGTGCATACATCAGTTAAGTCTTCCGTCATGTGTTATGCATAAAGATAAATGTGCACAGCTTAACTCTTTCCTCGCCATTGACGAAATTTTCCGTCAGTCATTGTCTTCACTGTTACAGTGTAGGGGACACTGTCACGGATGTTGTGCACTAAAATAACATTTCCACGTCCAAAAACAAACGAACAGGACAATCTCAGGTCCCAGGGTGATGGGAGGAGAGGACTACTAACGTGCTGACTTTATCGCTATTTAGTAGCTTTTCGGGACTGTTCTGTAGCTGCTGCTTCCTCACATTTTGGGGAATGTTCCACTCTACAGTTCCACTAGAACTCAAACACAATATTATTTTCACCATTATTTTTGTACAATTCAAGTGAACATAAGAAAATAAAAGGAAAAAAACAAAAATGTAAAAATGAATTGATTTTGCTCTTGAAATGACTTTCTTTTACAAAAATGCGATTGTCTCAGGTTTTTGTCTAAAATGTTGCCTCTTTTTTAATAAAAATGCACAAATTCAGATGTTGATAAATAGAATAAAATGGTTTGTTGTGTATGAAAGCTGAAGATCTGTTCTTTATCTTGATGCTTTCATTGTTTATATATTCAAAACACAAAATATTCTGGAGATCTTGAAAGAGTAGCAAATATGACCAAAAATGCTGGCAACTTAATAAAAAATACTGGTTAGACCAGCATGACCAACTAAACAGGCTGGGACCTGGGTCAAGACCATCGTCGACCAGCAAAAAAAACCAAAAAAACATCATAAACTGGTTTCAGCTGGTCTTTGATGGTCTTAGATGGTATAAGTGAAAAAATACAGGCGTATACCAGCTGTGAAAAGGAAGAACTTGACACTGGGATCAGACGATCGTATTCACAGTCCACATTTCATTAAGGTAGGGTCAGTTATAAAATGAATCATAATTGACCTAAATTAAAGTGATAACTTTCTTTAAAGTTAAAGTTTATGTGTCATAAACTGTAATGTTGGTCTTGAGTCAAGTTGGTTGCAGACAGGTTTACCGAGTTCACGTTGCCAGAAAGCTATCCAGTTAATTACAATTCATGCAGTGACTTACTTCAATTACCTTTAACGTGCACAAATTAGCCGGCCAAGTCTCTGGATCTCACTAATGTTAAACGGGATTTAACTGAGCTAACATAAATTAACATCAGATGGCTCTCTGGCAGCAGCTAGCTGCAACGAAGTTGACTCAATAGCACTGACCTACGTTATAAATAACGGTAGACATCTCAAATTTTAACTTTAAAGAAAATGATGCAGGCTAAATATGACGTTAAACCGGGACCAGTTTGTGTCAGCAAAGATCATTAGGGGGGCGGTTATTGGGATTTACATGAGCATTGTTTTAAGTATTGCTGTAGATACAAAAAGTCCACACACTGGATGATACTCCCATGAACATTTATTACCGCCCTTAAGGGCTTGGGCCTAAAATGTCACACGTGAAGGTAATAAATGTTCATGGGAGGATCATCTTGTGTGCAGACTCTATTTTTGTATTTTTGCTTCTACTTTCGGTCTTTCCAACACCTCGTATTTAACTGCTTTTGGATGTGTGCATTGCTGCGAATATATTTGCTGGAGGGCCAGCATTTTACTTAACTGACCATTGACTAAAGACCAATTGTAGTGTGATCTGACCTGAGAGTTTCCAATGTACAGCGTGGGCTCTCCAGTCCAGCAAGCAGAATCGTCACTCCTGAATCCTGCAGGTCATTGTTACTCAGGTCCAGGTCTTTCAGACCAGAGGACTGAGAGCTGAGAACTGAGCACAGAGCTTCACAGCTTCTCTCTGAGAGGTTGCAGCCGCTAAGCCTGATGAGACAATGAGGAAAAAAAATGAGTTATTATTCTCCCCTCTTTCAAAAAACAGGGGTCTCACCAGTGTTTTGCAAGCCCAGTGGCCCACCAGGCCTAAGTTGACCCAAGTTCAACAGTTTGCCCCTCAGAGGCAAGTTAAGACATTTTGTTTTGTTAAAAGTCCCTATAAAAGTTGTTGTTGGAAATCATGGACCTTGTGTCCCCCAGGGCTAAAGAGGAAAAGGACCATCCAGATTGTTATAAGCTCAAAGTTCAAAGGATCTATTGGTGAATTGGCGCTTTTCCATTACGTGGTACTCGCCTTTAGTTTTCCATCAGGAAAGAGTACCTGGTACCTGGTATCCACGGAATACTCTCGGAACAGCGCAAATAGCCAAGCTATTGTAGCGGCTGTAGTTTTGTATCATTTTTTTTTCTTTCCAAAAATGGCAACCAGAAAGATTACATCGTGGTCATTCAAGGAGGTGCAAACGTTCCTCACCTTGCTGGCTGACGAGCGTATCCAGCGAGTGCGAGTCTGTGTGTATGCATGGCTCAAATTATGGGAGAGCTAAGGGAAGCTCGGATCCCCTGAAAGCCTACCTTGAGACGTTCAGGGGGAGCTCTTAAAAATGGTTCACTTTTCTATTACCGATTATATATTTTATCCACATTAAGGTTCCTGAAATAATAAAAAATATAGAAGTAATATGTCAATGTTGTGTGTTTATTCACTCATTACATTACATTTTTGAACATCTGTCTCCACTATTTAACTTCTGTGTCTATCCCTGCTGCGGCCATCTGTGCGTGAGGCGGGGCTGCGCTCAACTTTCTACATTTACGCAGTCACATGAACTCCTCATTTTCTGACACAAGGGATAGAGAGAGAGAAGACATGTGACCGGCGGGTATTGGTAAAATCTTTTTCGCAGTAACTCTGTTATTGACCGGGTGCTGCCGCACACTTTATGAATATTACATGTATGGTGATGTGCACCAGAAAAATGGAGCTCCCCCAAAAGTAAAATGTGTCACAGCAGTGTCCCACGGCGTCACTATGACAACCAGCTATACTGAGGAGGTACTATCTTCTAATGGAAAACAACCTCCAGAAAAGTACATGATACCAAAGGCGAGTAGAGTAGAGTAGAGAAGAGCTGGTACCATGTAGAGGAAAAGCACCATTTGATGGTATGGGGGGTGTTAGTGCCCGTGGCATTATGGTTACCTTCACATCTGTGAAATAAATATGAATGCTTAAAGTTACATACAGGTTTTGGAGCAATATATGCTGCCATCCAGACGGCATATTTTTTCATAGTGAGAGTGCAGCTACTAGACTGACCTGCTGCAGTCCAGACCTGACTCCCATTGAGCACGTGTGGAACATTATAAAACACAAAATACCACAAAGCTGACAAACTCAGGTTGGATATCAAGTAAAAATGGTCAACAATTACACTTTAAAAACTTCCAACTGTTAGCGCCTTCAGTTCCCAAACACATAATGAGTGTTGTTAAAAGAAGAGGTGATGTCACACAGTGGTAAACATGCACCTGTCCCACCTTTACCGCTTTTCGCCTGAATTTGATGCCTGCAACATGTTCTCACAAAGTTAGAACAGTTTGAACATTAAATGTCTTGTCTTTGGACTGCATTTAATTGAATCTATGTCAAAAGGAATTTGCAAATCATTTCATTCTGTTTTACACAGGATCCCAACTTTTTTGTAATGCAGGTTTTATTGATGCTAACTTTACCAGTTAGCTAATATTACACTGTTTGATGTTAACTGCAACATTAAATAAATATGAGGATTACAACCTCTGCAACAAATTATGTGACTAACATTAACCATTTAGTAACTTAGATACTTCTGGTCAGCCCTTATGAGCCATTGGGCTGCAATAATATCTTTCCATTGCATTTTGTCCTTATCAACATGCTGCACCTCTCCCTATGACAGCTGGCTATGCAAAATTTCTTTTAGAACTTTTTTTTTAATAAGTAGCAATGCTGACATAAAAATGAAAACAAATTCAGGACAGTCCATGTTAATTTCAGAATGGCTAACACTGTATCTCGGGATGGTTCTGGAAGCATGGTAAAAAGGTTAGTGAAGAGCCCTCGACAATTATTCTGTTAACATAGACAATGTTACGCCCCCTTTTCATGCTGGAATAAGTCTGTCGGTGGCCCTTGCCAGGCTGCTGTTCCCCATCAAAAGATACTGACCACTGGGCCTAACAACTTTTCTGGGGGAAACCCTGAATTAAAATTGTGTGAATCACTATTTAAATAAATCCAACAACTCTGTACTCACAGAGCTTTGTTGGAGGCTTTGACCACTGGCAGCAGCCTCAGAAGAGCCTCCTCTGAAGCAGAGTATTTCTTCAGGTCAAACACGTCCAGATCTTCTTCTGATGACAGTAAGATGAAGACCAGAGCTGACCACTGAGCAGGAGACAGTTCATCTGTGGACAGACGTCCTGATCTCAGGGACTGTTGGATCTCCTCCACCAGAGAACGATCATTCAGTTCATTCAGACAGTGGAACAGGCTGATGCTTCTCTCTGGAGACAGATCCTCACTAATCTTCTTCTTTATGTACTG